>NW_015112824.1:140337-151848 GCF_001443285.1 Poecilia latipinna
AATAAAAAAAAAAAAATATAAAAAAAAAAATAAATATATATATATATATATATATATATATATATATATATATATATATATATATATATATATATATACTGATAGATAGATATAGATAGATAGATAAATGTTTTTAAGAGCAATGTGTTTCTTTTTCTTCTATTTTTAAAAACAAAAAATGTGAAAAACCTTTGCAAAAAAAAGAACAAAAATATATAATTAAAAAAAACAATGACAAAAAATGGAAATGATTTTGGTGATGAAATCAAAGAATGTTTGTTATATTTGCCAGTTCTTTCACTGGGAGTGGTGGGGTAAACCGTGGGCAACAAAGTTAGATAAGACTTTAACTAACCTTAGGAGGGGGGTGGGGAAAAAAGAACAGAGGACTTTAAATAGCGGAACAATGCATACATAGCTTTTCTTTGATGAGAAACAATTCCCTTTGAGAGTAAAGAGTTGCCTGAACCTGAATCTGGTGATGTTATTCCCATTTATTCTGGCTATGAAGTCCCTTCTTTTTCTCCTTTTCTCTGACCATCTCTTTCTCTTCCTCGGTTTCTTTCTCTATCCTGCTGTTTCTAAAAGTGCATTTTGTAATTTAAAACTGAATTCTTCCTAAAGAACCAGAATAAACCAGAGAGAATGCATTATACCCACCCTTCAGTCTGCTTCTTTTGTCCAACCTCTGAAAAACTCTTTACACGTTTAGGATCGGACATGACAGCATTTTTGTGGTTTTGCCGGCAGTCTTCACAGATTTCTAGAAGACTTGAGCAGCTGTTATTGTTGTCCATTATGAAGAAATGGGGTTTTTCATAATTTCATGAGCTAATTTTAGCTGCTGCTAAACATTTAGAGGGCATTCTAAACGCTTTGGACTGGACAATAAACTGAACTTTACATATTTGAGCTTTTGTACACTTTCTCCTTTTCAACTGTGCCCAACCATGTTAATTATAGTGTAGTTATGTTCATCTCTATACCCAAAGTTAAGGAATATAGAAATAGATAAAAGAAACCAACAGTTCCAAATATTTTAGTGTATCATACCAAACATAAAAAGTAGTGATAGCTCAAGACTCCACCTTAAATATGAGTTCATAAGAGTTCATAAGCCAATTTGTCCTTTGAGGAGAAAGAAAATGTTTCATGCCATGAGAGCAGGAGCTTGAAGAACTAATGAACCGGCACCTTACCGGGGGAATTAAAAAGCGTATGTGATTAACCCAGACTTCTGCAGATTTAAGATGAGGAAAAACTCCAATTCAAACGCCTAAATTCTGCCAGAGTAGAGATAAGTATAAATTCTGCTTCTCCTCTTAGCTGTCAGTATTACTTTAATTTTTTTGATTTGATTTATTGTCAATGTACAGTAAAATGTACAACAGAATTAGTTGTACAGCTGTTCTTATGGCATTTTTAAACAGTCAAAACATGTAAGACTGGTGTGATCTGGGGGGAAAAAGTCTCTAGATGATCAGGAGCTGGAGATTTCAAGGAGTTGCTCTTCATTTAGCCTGTTGATGGTGGATCCAGCGTTTGTGACGAGTCGGAGCAACAAGAGCAGGTTCTGGAGGGGTGGTTCACCAGCATCCTCCGCAGAACTCCCTGGCCTCGTCGTTTCTGTTAATGTTGTTCAAAAACACTGACGATTCTCTCCGAGTCCAACCATAATCCACATGGATCCCGGTGGTCCTGACATGACCGCCGGATGAAACGAGTCACTCATCACATCAACATGACATCAATGTCCCATCTCAGTAACAGAAGTTTTAGAAGATGCAAATGTAAAAATTTTTGCAAAGAAATTGACTCTGCCTCCTGTTTTTCTCTGCCTCTGTGTTTTGCGCTACGTCACTGTTGAGAACAGTCTGGATGAATGCGTCTCACCTGCACATTGATGTGCGGCCTTCTACACGTTCCTCTCGGGTCTCATGTCTGTGGCGTCCCCTCCCCATTCCTACTTTATTCATCGACCCCCCTTCTTTTAATAATTACTGAATCAATATGCCCTCCTCCTGTTCTTTGTGCGTTCTGCCGCTGACCTGTCCGCTCCGCACCCACTCAAACATACACTCCACCCACACTGAGAGCACGAAAACACGCAAGCGTGTTCAATTTGATTTGGCTGAAAAGATAAAATTATCTGAGTTTGAAGGTCACTAAAAGCATTACCTCGAGCCATTAGACTGCCCACGGTACCATTCACACACACGCACGCACACACACACACACCATCAGATGTTTCATGAGCCCCGTCCTTCTGCAGCTCAGTCCTAAAATAGTCTCCCCCTACATTTTCAGCCGCCTGTCGGCATCAGTGCATCACTTCCTGTCTGTGCCAGCTCCACAGCGGCCACACACAGTCAAATACACTCCCACATGGACATCAACATCATCGTTTACATTCATAGCAAGTTAATCTTCCATCGAAAGAAAATATCAAACGTTTCACAAACACCATTCTCACGTATTATCTCCAAATAATTAAGCAAGGACAACAATAGTGGCAACTTCCTGTCCTTCCCCAGATAAACACACAAGTCATTGATACAACTTCAACAGAAGATTACTTCATGATCAATGAATCTCAAAATAAGGTCAAGGTCATTCACAAAAAGTCTTTTAGATTTGCATTTTCCTGACAAAATGTGATTTTGTCAGGAAAATGACAGTTTTAACTCAGTGATGTTAATAAGGTAAAATTCATGCAAACTGAATGTAAGTTAATTTAAACACTAAAAGGTTAAGACATAAACCTAGCTTGCCAAGCTTCATTAGCGTATATGAATTTTCCTGTTAAACCAACATCACAGGTACGAGACGCAAAATATACTGTATATAGGCATTGGTACAAAATTTCACAATGCTACTCAAACGTTGCAGCAGCAACGCAGTAAAAATACTTGATCTCATGCTGCACTATGCAGATGCTCTGTCTGCATTGGTGAAGATTTAAGGTGTTTTCATCACCTTCTTTTCAACTCAGTAAGATGTGAAATACAACTGGGAGTGGAGTGATGACTCAGTCCCCAGTCAGCTATGCTGGAAAGTCTCTTGGTAAGCATCATGTGTTTCATTTACTTTCATGTAAAGCTACAGGAATGTGTTTTGGTTTCATTGTTCAACTTTAGCGAAGCAAATTATCAAGGAGTGTGTCGCTTTTGTTTTTATAAATATTCCTTTCCAAGCAAATATGGAAACCCCTCTTCTATCTAATTTGAGCCTCCATGCACCGAATCACTTTTTTCACTCCCAATCTGAGGTTCAACATCGGCCGATACCGATACGATACACAGAAGCAGCTCTGAATTGACTTAATATGTTTCTGGTTTTTTTAAATGCAGGCATAAATATGCTGAATTATAAATTTGTTTGCTAACTGCACCACGACAGCGCACTTAAATACATCAGTATCTTCACAAGCTTGGTCAAGTACATAAAAACAGCACAACTTTAATTTGTTCAGTCAGTGTAAATAGGAGTATAAGAGTCTATATAAAATAAGTAATAAGCTGAAACTGACCAAAACAACAGGTTGACTACCGTGGTCAAACATGTAAAAAAAATTTTCTAATGGTTTAGAAAGTGCAATTATGAGTTTAATTAGAATTAGACTCAATAGATTGGGCTCATTGTTACCAACTCCTGATTTAGGCTTTTTTATATATATATTGGGACCGATACAGATATTAATACGGAGTTGTGCATCTCTAGTAGGAATCAGAATTCACCCAATAAAACCCGTACTTTAGGCTCAACCTTCAATAGCTCATGACAGCACTTAACTTTTTAATTAGCATAGTTGAAAGTTTTTAAATGCTCTTTTTATAGTATTGAAATACATTTAGAGTAAATTTCACATTTGTTTCATTTTAGATAATTGGTAGCAAACATACATCACTTGATTGATATGAAATATGATTCTTGATTTTATTGGCGATTCTCATGTATTTTAACTGAAAATATATATATTTTTTATTCTAATAGAATTTGAAATCCAGAGGAATAGAGTGCTACTTTTAATGTTTATTGAAATAAAAACAGCCAGGAAATTCAAATAGATTCATTTTGAGCAGCTGCTTCTCTAAGGATAACTCTGCTTCAATGTTATTCTAACTATACAGCATTTTGTAAACATTTGCCACAACAGACACAATTTTAAGATAAACTCATAAATAATTTTGATTCTGAACAAATAACCACGGTAGGATATGTTATGACCTCATGGTTTGTGCTCCTATATGCTACCTTTTAACATGCATCATTTGTTTACATCTTAATGCCTCTTTCAAAAAAAAAGGGTTTGTTGCATAAGATTGGCGGTCTAATGCAGCGATAAAATGTGTCTGCACCTACGCACATCTGCACCCAGCTCTTCTGTTCGTCACGCTGTTTATCTGCCTCCATCGCAGGCAGGACCTCGGCGGTGGATGGATGAATGCATGCATCCTGTGACATTTCCGGTCCTGTTCTTTTTTTAGCTCCGAAGCTGTCAGAGTTCCACGTCACTGCGACTGTCTGGCCTCTGCACTCTGCATCTTAATCATGCCGCCCTCCCCCAGCCTCTCTTTTGCAGGATCTGGGCAGGGAATTTGTTGCTGGAAACGCAGCAAGAATTGAGGAGAAGAATATTTTTCCTATGCATTGGGATGTTGGAGGGTTGTTTTTTTCCCCTATGTATACATATATATTTGTAATAATCCAGAAAATTAGAAATGAACAAAAGGGATAGTAAAATGTGCATTGTGAATTTTTATTAGAACCTTGAATTTTGAATATGTTTTTGCAACAATTGTTATATTGTGGAATATAATTCCACAGTATGAATGAAAAGCTTACAGAGATCGGTCATACTTTTTGTCTCTCTAGAGGAAATCGTTTTTCTTTTTTTTTTTACTGCATCTTTACAAACAGATTGTTCACTTAAAATGTCTCCAATGTCCTGAGATGCTTGTACATTATGAGATTGCTAATGTTGCATCACCTGTGTGCATGTACTTAATCTTTGGCAGCATATGTGGAATTATCTGTAGCTACAATCTATTGCCAAGAAAATGCATTGTTGGCTCCAAAACTACAATTTCCAGCTATTTTATGGTTTTGCAGACCTAAAGCTGCTTTCACAAAACATTTCCGTTATAAATGCTGGAAGCCGCCTCTAATCATCGCCTAACAATGTGTGAATCACAAAGGGAGGTGAAATTATTCCGCTCAGTTGTGAGCATTCAGACATGAAGATGGCAGTGCAGGATGTAGCACTGATGTTAGGGCATCCTGTAAAATTTGTGTTGGAAGTTTCTCCATATCATTCTCTTCAGGTGTGGAACCTCGGCTATTAAGAAACAATTGCTTACTGAAGGCATGGCCTGGACGCCTCCCTGGTGAGGTGTTCCTTGCACGTCCCACGGGGGGAGGCCCCTGAGAAGACCCAGGACACGCTGGAGGGACTATGTCTCTCGGCTGGACTGGGAACGCCTTAGGATTCCCCCTGAGGATCTGGAACAAGTGGCTGGGAGAGGGAAGTCTGGACCTCCCTTCTTAGGCTGCTGACCCCGCAAACCGACCCCAGATAAAGCGGAAGAAGATGGACAGACGGATGGATGGATGAGGTGTGGACTCTTGAAGTTTTAAATATTAAACAAATTGCTAACGTTTGACGTATTTAGTGTGCTAGTTTGGTACTATGAAGCTAACTAATTGCCTGCACTGTAAACAACAATCCTCCACCAGGAAGAGAGAAGTGCAGAGCCAAACGAGGCGACTGGAAGTGTGACCAACATGGACTGAACAGCGGACATACTTAAAGTAGAAATCATGTCGATGGTTGAGCGGTTGCACTAACCATCTCATCGAGACATCACTCCTTGGCTTCAAGGAAGGGCCTATTGGTTCTCAGTTTGTACTCTTTAAACTTTTATACATTTCATCACATCGACACCAACAACCTTTGTGTGTCAGTAAACAAACAAACAGAAAAACAGTACATGATTTTGAGACCAAAAGGAGATTTCGACCTTCAATGGAAAATCTACATTTTTTTGTATTCAGTCTCAGTCCAACATTTATAGAACCACCTTTTTCTATAAATACACCTTCCACACCTAGAGGCAGTTTTGCCCATTCGTCATCACAAGACAGCTCAAACTTAGTCAGACTGGAAGGACAGCATCTGAAGACAAAAACTATTCAAGCTTCTCAATTGGATTTAGGTCAGTCCAAGTCTTTTGGGGCCTCTACTAGGTCACCTGAACATTGCCCTGTATTTACTTTTTGGTTGAACAGTGTTCAATGAGACAATTTAGAACCTAACTCTACTTAAAAACTCCTTAACCTCCTGACTACCATTAGTTCATTTTTGTCCTCTGTAGAGGACATTTCTAAACTTGAATACCTCCCACCCCCTGCATTCTACTGAATTAATTCCTTTTGGTATCTGGAGAGGACATTTAGGGCTTTTCAATGATACCACATGTGAACGGGTGGGACATTTGTACATACCTTTTTCTAATTCATAAAAATGGCGTTCAGCAGTAATAACACATTTTATGGGAAGAGACAAAGTAAGTGCATAAAACCTTTTATTACCTTACAAAGACTGTGGGATTAAAAAAAATGGTAATTGGACAATATTTTTTTTCCCTGGTAGTCAGGAGGCTATAACGTTATCCCTAACCTTATTGCTGCTTTCTTGGTCTTCATTCTGCTTTTTATCCCCAAATGTTCTCTGAGAAACTTCTGAGGCCTTCACAGAGGAGCAACATTCATACAGAATTACACACAGTTGGTGTCTAATTATCAATTCCACGGCCTACAAATGCAATTGGGTGTTTTGGGTTTTATTTCTGGGTGAGAGTTTTTACATTTTTTTTTTTTAATCTATAAACCATGCAACCTTTTCTGACCACTTTATAATAGCGTGCCGCTTTCTGTTTGTCTGTGACATGTAAACCAAATAAAATACGCTCAACGTTTGTGGGTGTGACAGAAGAAAATGTGAAAAGATCCAAAAGGGACAAACGCTTTCGTCAGGCACTGTAACTATTTGAATATGTAGGCAGAAATAGTCTGCAGTTCTTCTGTATCCATTCAAAATAAATGTGTATTGAATATTTGCACACCCCTGAAAAAAAAAAAACAATCACACTAGCTTGTTAAAGCCTAAAGCAGATGAGAAGCTTTTTTGTTACTAGGAGCTGCAGCAGTAAGAAGTGTACAATTACCAAGCCAGGTAGCACATAATAGAGAGAGGAAAGTGACAAATTGGTCTGTGAAGTGTTTTACTATGATTGCTTGAGGAAGACTAGTTATAACACATGCAGAGACCACACGAGAGAGGCTTTTTGCTGAAGCATCCTGAGATGGAGAGATGGAAGAAAAAAATAACAAATCCCCATCATCTTTCCTGCAAGGAACATTTTCACCTCCATTTATGAGCTGGTCATTCCATTAAACCAGAGGGAGACGCTGAACTCGTCCACAGTGGGCCTCTTTTCAAAACATGCGTAATGACGTTTGATTGGATGGAACTCCTTCGCCTTTCAGGGACATGTTGTTTTCTGAACACTGTGTACCACTTCTGCCGAGTCTGGCCACGAATGACTTGGAGCTGTGAGACGAGCAGCTCCCCAAGGAGCAGTTGAGGCAAATCGATTTGCCAAATCGATGTGAACATTGTGCATCCGAGGGTTCCTGGCGACTGAATGCAAGAGCGCTTCAAACAGGATGGGGCTTGTAGGTTTTATGGTTTCATGAAAAATGTGGGAGGGAGGGTGACTAACACCAGCGACTTTTATCCTCTTAATTCCTCTGTGATGAAGAATGTGACTGTTTGGATGATGTAGAGCGTGCGTTTGTGACTAACCGTGACTGTTCAGGGCCAGGACTACACCTCGGTTTTTCTCACATTTTCTTTGTTTTTTTTCTTCTTCTTCTTCTCACTTTAGTAACACAGGTCACAATAATCTAGTCCTTAAGCCAATCTTGTTGTTTTGACGATTTTTCCTTTTTTGATCGGCAGACTGACAAATGCCATCGTGTTCACTGCAGCTTGAAGGGGGATTTCGATGGATTTCAAAAGCAAACATCGCAGGGCTGAGCGCCCAGATGGTTTGACCCAGATCCCGGACTTTGTTTTTGAAATGCTTTAGCCAGTGAGTGATAAAGCTGGAAGATTTAAGTAAACAACATCTGTGTAGGCATAGATTTATCAAAACAGAAGTGATTTTCAATCGGTCTTTCTCATTGATGGGATTCAAAGGAAAATCTGAGGAGTTGAAGATATCAGAACATTTCTGTCATTTCTTCATGTTTTATGTTGTATTGATTGTATCTGGTTTTATTGTGTTTTGAATTGAGTGTTTAATTAGCTTTGTCATTTATTTTTATGATCTCTTTTATCTTAGTTATTGCAGATGTTCAGCACTTTGTTTCAACTGTGGCTGCTGTTGAAGCTCCACAGCTGAAATAAAATGGATGACGACACTCTTATAATTATACAGCTGGGAATATGCCAACTTCTTCTCCATAAATATATTTCGAACACGGTTACTGACTCTATATTTTTGACAAACTCCAGAAAATCAACACACATAAGCAAATAATAAACAAAGTCCATAAATTAATGAATGTGATCAAATTGAATGGTACAGGGAATAAGTCATACAGGAAAAAATGACAAGAAAGCAAAGAGTTGAAAAGTATAAGCACTCAGTGCTAAATAATGTTAGCTTAGCTCTAACTATAAAAAATGTTTATCTATCTAGGTATTTTGTAAATTTCAATAAGCTTTTACAATATCCACCAACTTTAATTACGCTATATCACAAATTACCTAACTTACATACAGCTTTTGTATCTTCGCTTAAACGTAGGCTGTTTGTGATTTGGTGCTAATTTCATTTTTTTAATCGCTGCCTTAAAAGCATGCAGACAAAAAACGTATATTTCCTGCGCTAATGACGATAACCTGAGTAACCAGGCCAACCAGACCGACGCCATAATTACCATCCATGAGTTTCAGGGTGTAGACTCAAGGCGGTAGGCAGGAAGTCGATGATGAAGATAGCCTCGGGCTGTAAACACCACCTGCTAGCTTTATGGCTCTTTTTCCCCCAGCAATGGCGTTTGGTCCACAAGCTGTTCTGACGGTACGTTGCATAACTTTAATACCTCCCCCGCCCCCTCCTCTCTCTCGCTCTCTCTCTTAACCCTGTAATAAATCAGGGTGAGATCATACTGGGAAGGAAGGATGTGATTCCGAATTCCTTCCTAATCCACAGGAAACGACACACCGAGGGAAGCTGTTTGCCAGAGGAAGTCTTTTTGTAAGCAGGAGATTAACAGTACCGATTCATTCCTGGTGCCGAGTCGTGCCAGCCTCCACCCTCTAATAAAGGATTAACCCTGTGAGCTGTGCGGCCTCACAAAATGTGGAACACGAAATCTCACAGCTCCTCCATCTAATCGTTTTGAGATTAAATGAAGACATCGAGACAACTGACGATTAGTCTTTCGACAAGTTTATTACAAAACATAAACATTGATTTCATCACATAATTATGAAGCAGCTTGACATGTGAGGTCATGACATTTCACGGGTCAGACATGAACAAGTATCACAGTAAAAAAAAAAAAAAACAATGTCCAAACGGGGTCATGTTTTTAAAGTCCGACGTGCACGAGCCCGTTTGTTAAAGCACCATATGAATGCAGGATGTAGGACAGTCCAGCAGCAGTAGTATTGATTTCACAAAGTCCACAAGAGCAGCTGAATGTGCCTCGGCTGTCCCACTTCCTCTTTCAGTGTTCGCGTTGGGTTTCCCGTCATGAAGGCAGGGGAAAAAATTCCCTGAAATTCAGGTCAGGTCTCTGAGTTTCTGCACGGGTCGACCTGTGGTCAAAGGCTCACCACTTCTGCTTCTTCTGATGAGCACCCTGCTGCTGCTGCTGATTCACAAACACACGGTCTGACTCAGCAGCTGCCACTTGTTTTGGAGTCATTAAACTGAAGATGAGTCATAGGGAAACAAGAGGCATCGCAAACCACAACTTCCCCCCTTCAGTTTCTTCCTCAAACTTTCCAGCCCTCTGGTCTCCTTCCTCGTTTTCTTTCTCCGTCTTTCTTCGGGGCTTTTACCTGCCCCGACAGGCACACCGAGTTTGGCCGACAACTCCTTCCGTGGCACCTGTAATTCCTTTGTCCCGGGACTGCTGATGTAGGTCAGCTCGGAGTTGACAATCACTCCATTTCAAACAGTCCAACAAGAGGCTATTTTGTCTCTTTCTTTCAGAAAGCAGTATGTTCAGAAGGCAGGTATGACTTGATTCAGAGACAAAGTGGCCAGGGACTCTCCAGCCCTGACGCGACAGCTGGCCAACGGAGCCGCATACCTTTCCTCCCCGGGCTCTAGCCTCGCCCTCTTGCTGGGAAGGAAGTCGGGCGCCGCCGACGCTTTGCCCCGGCGTTTCCTGGACTGCCTCGCCGGGCTCAGGTTCTCTTTTTCTTCGGTAGTGTCAAAATCATAGTCTTCCACCTTGCTGTCCGACTCCTCTGTGACAGTCTCCGAGGAGTTTCTGTCCGACAGGGGCTCCGGCTGAGGCTCCGGCAGCACCGGGCTGGAGCTGGTGTCCATCGGCTCCTCCGGAGCCGACAGCCCTCCGCTCGGCGCCTCGCTCTCCCGGGAGGAGTGGTAGATGTCCCGGGCAGACTTCATGACCAAGGACAACAGGAGGCTCCGGTGAAGTCTCAGTCCCCCTCTCTGAGTCCGAGAGGCGTACAGCTTACTTATCGACACGGCCAGTATCCGCCTGGCTTCGATGTTGACTTCCATTGCTGTTGTGGCACTCATTGTTTTTTTTTTTTGTTTTTGTTTTTTAATACGCGTAATTACGCACGGTTTGACACTTGTATCAAAGGCAGTGAAGACTGTTTTGCCTCTAAATATCACTTCAATTCTCAGTTTCTAATCTATATCAGAGTTCGATCTTCAGTTGTTCACCAATCGGTCTTCTGTTGTGCTCGGAGAAATGAGAGTACGCGAGTAGTAGGGCGGCGTTTTATTATGTCTATGACGTAAAGTGGACTTCATTCCTCAGTTAGTGACAAGCAGGCGCCTCCCACACCTGCTGTGGCTACACCCCCCAGGCGCACACAAACATACGCATACATACACACTCACCAACTCAGACACACCATCTGTTCCGTCTGACGATTTTCTCTCACACTTAATCTGTGTCATTATTTAGATTTTTTCTTTTCTTTTCTTTTTTTTTTGCTAAAGGTGACTAATTTAATTAAATTCAGTGAGGTTGCATTATCAGCCATCTTTCTCTTCCTTCTTCATTTCCTACCTTCGCGATTTTATTTAAGAGATGATGCAGATACAGCTTTTGAGACCTATGAATTGAGAAGATATTATATTATATTATATTGACTTCTATACACGCATATAGAAAGTTACTGTATTGCCTAATTCATTTCTTCTAATACACATTTAACCTCAGTCC
>NW_015112824.1:156536-162237 GCF_001443285.1 Poecilia latipinna
TTAGCTGGAGATAGGCACCAGCACCCCTCCCGACCCCACTGAGGGACAAGGGGGTTCAGAAAATGGATGGATGGAAGCAAAGATAGATCTAAAACCTGCAGGATATCTGGCACTTGAACAGAAGTTTGAGGCACAGGAAACAACAGTATGCTTTCATGTTATCTTGGGACTCCCAGGTCGGCATTAAGTAGTGTTTGCTAACACCAAAATCACAGGTAAAAAAGATAGCAATAGAATTTTGGTTTTATTTTTAATACAGATACTTAGCAAACAAAAAGCCTGAACTCAAACTTGACTCTTAAAAACCATTTTTACTTTCTTGAATGCTGTTCTCCTTTGTGACTAACTTTGTGATTAATTTCCAAATAGTTCAACCATCAGAGAGACTATCTATGAAAATCAAAATGCAAAGTATGCAGATTAATTCCATGTTTTTTTCTTCTTTAAAAATCATGCACCACCAAGAAGCATTCATGGCCAAGCAATTGTTCAGTGTTGGAAAAAGGAAGAAAAAAAAAGTTGCAGCCATGGAAACCTCTCAGACAGCAGTATGAACTCACATATGATAAAAACAACGTGCTGAACTCAAACAGCACACTATACCTTAATGCTTCTGCTCATACAATGTAGAAAATGTGGATCAAGAGCAGATACATTTAGAAGTTCATCTTTAATCCACATTGTGGACAAAAAAAAAGATTGGAAATAAAATGCTTTATTTTGTGGGGAAAAAATGTTTCCTCGAGCAGTAGATTTTGGAGATTTACATTGCATGCGATGTGCAAAAGCGAGGCCTTTGACTTTAGGTCTGCAGCCAGGCGTTTGCCATGGAGACGTTGTTGTGTGTGATTATCCTTACACCGCCTTTGCCTGCGGCCAAATGTGCGGCGCAGTGTATGAACACACAGAAGCAGGGTGGGGCCTGTTTCTTCTCCAAGCTGTGTTTCTCTCTGAAGAACAAACACTGGTTGGTAGGGCCGGGAGTTGACCTAGTTGCAGAAACATGGCATTTACTGGCAGAGATTAAAGGAGGAAACATGGGAAACAATAAAGACATTGACTTCTAGAAACAGCAGCAGAATTTCAGAGTTTCGAGGTTCATTTTATCTCTATATCCCTACTTATTTAGTCTTTTTTTTTCTTTCAACCGGTTTTACAGTACATATTTCCATCAGTACATATAATTAACACAATTTAGAAACTTGCTTGCATACAAATTTACAACAGGATAATTGCCTCTCTAATCAGTTGCAGCTGATTATTTTTCTGCTATGGTGACCAACTTTATTAGTTTCTATGACTCACGCTCTGCTCTGAAAATCCTTTGTTTGGCTCAATAAAATAGTTCTGAAAAGCCACAGCACACTACCAGCAACAGTTACCTCCGCTGTAGCTTTCTAGTAATTATTACCAGAAGTGAGGGGGAAATGAAAATAACCTTAGAAAATGGTTAAGATGTTTCAATTTTCATGCAGTCAGACATGTATTTGCAGAAACAGACACATTTGTTGACAGTCCAGTGTAAAAAGCCATAGGCTAATTTAATCTTTTATTGCAGCAGCACAATCTTACAGTTGGACGAATTTATTCATTTGGGCAAAATGTAATTGTTTTAAACTCGTCAAAGGCACTTTTTCTTTTTAATCTGTGGTGGTGCTATCAATTTTGAACAAGCTTGGATTGGAGTTTGAGTCACTCGCTAACTTTCGACCCATACTCTCACACTCTTTCTCAACTAAAGTCTTTGAATGGCTCGAACAGATTGTTTGTTGACAGGTGGGCTGGTAAGCTGCTTAGAGACAACTTTTCCAGTCTCCTTTTAAATCAAGCCACTCCACAGAAGCAGCTTCTGCTAGATTTAAGTTCTGCTTTTGACATCGGATCATTTTCCAGTAGACTTTTTTTTTTCTCTCCCGGGAGAATCAGTCTGGGAGAGCTGCGAATGTGAGTTTTAAAAAATGAGCGCTTAGAGATGTGCTTGGAGACCCTTGAGGTATGGGGTCCCTCAAAGGTCTGCACATGGCCCATTGCTGTTTTCCCTCTGTATTCTGCCTCTTTGTCTCTTTCTACGTTCTCTGCTGTTTCGATGACCTGCAGCTATATTTGCTTTTAACCATCTGAAGCGTTGCTGACTTGACAAAACTAGAAGTACGTCCATCAAACTAGGGGCTGACAATCTAATAATTTCCTGCTTCTTTGTAATGAAAAGACAGATTTGATGGTCAATGTCCCTCTAAAATATCACTATTTATCCCAAAATAATCCTGAAAATTGACGTCTGTCGTAAATTTCTTCGAGAAGGTAAATAACTTTTGCATGTGGTTAGACTTGATGTATAAATGAGGTCCTTTTATCACCGTAGGAACGTTGCTGAAATTATGCAGGCATGCTTTGTAGAGGTTTCTAAAGCTACGCTAAAGATCCACTCATTCACTCTATCCTGTGTGCCATAATTCTGTTTTAAATTGTGTCATTTTCTAACAGTATTGTTTTATTCTGCATTGTTTTTACTTTATCTGCTAGTAACTTTTGAGCACATTGTTTGAAAGTGCTTTATCAATGAAGTCATTATTAAATAATAATAGTATTAAACTTGTAATAGTAGTAGTTTAACCCCTTAACAATCTATAACCATGATGCGACAGAGCAGCCAATTTTTATTAGCCACTACCAACTAGGGTGCAAACAGACCCAAGTTTATCCTGTCACACCTAGCAGTGAACAGGATGGACAATCTTGAAAGTTGAGTGTTGGAGAACTGCAGCAAACTGAGCCATCTTGTCTCCGTAACAACATTTAGACTGCAAGTGTTCACCACATGTTTGTGAGCAACAGTTGGGGCAAATAAAGGCCTTTTTTTATTGTCTCACCATCACGTAAACATGTGAGATTTGCTTAACTCCGCTGAGTCATTTCAAGTTGGGTTGGGCGTAAACAAGACAACAAATATGTGCGTATGTGTCACGCCCACTGTGATGTACGAGGGAGAGTCTGTGATGCTGTGGGGCTGGTTCTTCTCCAATGCTCCCAGGAATCTCGGGTGTGTGGCATCCTAATTATTTTGACAACATTCTGAGATTTTAAACAGAATCGCCAATGAATATTGATAATGGTTTGTCTTAGGTCTCTCAGAAGATCATGATCAAACTTGACTAATTGGTTCACAAGATCCAAATTCAAATACGTGTTCTCAAAAGCATATTGTACAAATTACTGACGTTACAAACTACTGAAGTGGAAAAACAATATGAGTTTCTTCCTAAGGTGTTTCAAACCACTGTAACCAGAGGAGTCAATACAGATTGCCTACACTTTACAAATAATGCTGCTATTGCTGCATTAGAACTAGATGCTCAGAAATGTTTGCTTTGGTTGACGTTCAGCTTAACTATCACCATCTATGCACACAAATTTCTACAAAGGGTTTAGGTGGCAGGAAACGTTGATTAAGGGGAGATTAGTGCTGGTGAAATTCTTTGTATTACAGGAAGAGAAGAAGTCATGTTTTATTCCTGGTCTCCTAAGCTGACGACACAAGGAAGACTTGAGGGCGCCACTGTGTAATGGATCTATTTTTAGACTCGCTCCTCTCTTACTGTGGTTGTTATCTCTGCACCAGTTTCTTTTGTTATGCTATGGCCCACTTGCTCACGTCAGGTGTTTTTCTTTTTCCCCCACAGTAGAGATGATTTTCCGCCCTGCTACATAACCATCGTTGGGGATGGCTGACGTTTTCCTCTGAGCAGAAAGACACGAATCTGGACAGAAACAATACTTGTTAGTATGTATAATACAGATATATAATATAATATAATATAATATAATATAATATAATATAATATAATATAATATAATATAATATAATATAATATAATATAATATTATATAATATTATATTATATAATATAAGGAGTTAATATGTTCTAAAAAAACAATAGATATCAAGTTATCAAATTTTCACTCAGGACAAGACAGATTATGTCCTCTCAATTTTTCTTTCACAAAATTGCAGGAGGTTTTCGAAGGCTTTACTCTTATGTTTTATTTGGGGAAAGTACATGGAAAGTAATACGTTCCACCATCTCTTGTTTGTTATGGTGCAGGTCTGAAGCTTGACTTCCTGCTTGACTGCACATTCTGGTTTTGCAACTGGCATTTTATTTTTGATTACCAAAGAAAGACACACCTCCTTTTCGTAGGCAGTTCATGTTAAGCTTAAATCTGATCCCTCTATCCAAACACGTGGAAGAGATTTCGGCTATAAAACATAGTGGTTAATAAGGCAACAGCATGCTGAGAGGAGTTTTTTCTTTTTTTCTTTTTAGCAGGGACTAGGTAACTGATCACAATTGGAGCAAAAGACAGATTCGGATAAATCCAAATTAGAGGCCAAAGATTTGAAATTGTAGCATAAGTTCACTTTCTAGCAGGAACATAAGCAATATAACTTAGACCAAAGTATTACAATGGCTCAATCTAAGTCCTACTGAGGTAAAAATGTCAGTCTTTTCATGTGCAAAGGTGCTCCATAGACTTGTTAGCTGTAAATGCAACAAAAAAGTGTTGACCTGGAAGGTATCACTACATTTTTTTCAGTTTTTATCCATGAAACATTTTGAAAATCACACCGAGATTGACCTTGGCCAAACACACTGACTTTCAAATAAAATACATAGAAGTTTGTGTCTGTAACATGACCAAACATGGAAAAGTTCAAGAGATTCTGCAAGAAATGTAGAAAACTGGATAAATTAAATAAATAGAGATTACTAGTTTAATAGTTTACACTATTGCATTAAGACATAGTTCTACCAAATATGTCTTAAGGTGTCAGAACGTTCTAAAGACTTGTCTGAGAGTAGGGTTTTTCGTTACACAATTTTGTAATATTACAATGCGTCAGTTTTTTTTTTTTTTTTTTTTTTTTTTTTTTTTAACCTGACATGCAAAATCATAAAAAACAATAAATAATCTTATGATGTTATGATGGTGGTTCTAAAGTAATAAACCAGAGTTATAAAAGGGAATATTTCTAAACAGTAGCTTAAGAAAGGCAATTCTGACTTCTTCTCTCTTTTTTTGAAGACATAATGACTGTTCATAGCTGCAGCTTTTGTTACAGGGTGTTGGTATAGAAGAGGAGGAAACAGGATGAAGACAGGAGGAAGGAATTGGGGACAGCTTGGGTTGGATTTGAAAGAATAAACCACAGGAACAAAGACAATGGGTGGGACAGGATGCGAAGAAGTGTGGTGAGAAACATGCAGATGGGGATTTGGAGGATCTGCTGAGCTTGGCTTTTTTTTCCCCTCCCAATGTACTGTAAACTGATATGCACTGCATTCCAAATGTATTAAAACCTTATGAATTTATTTTCCCCATTGGCTCAATTGATGTTTTTAAGTGAGATTTTATGCAACAGACCAACTCGAAGTTATGTATATGTCAAAGACGAGGGATTTTTTTTTTAAATTATTCACAAATAAAAATTTGATAAGTGATGTGAACATCAGCTTTGCATAGAGACTGAAATTTCTGAAAATGGAGGCTGGTGATCAGAGGCTGAAAAAGACAACAAAAATTAAACTCTGTCCAGATTCTGTAAAAAAAAAACCCAAAAAACTACACAGTAAAAAATGCTGGGTTATTTTCATAACCCAATTTCTGGGTTAAAGCTGTTGGGTCATAGGTTGGGTTAGTT
>NW_015112824.1:166155-167402 GCF_001443285.1 Poecilia latipinna
TTTATTTCAAACATGTTTGATATTTATTTTTATGGTTATTTAAAATGTTTATTACGGTAGGTTGCTCTAACAAAGCTTCGGTGTTGCTACAATACGGATGTTGGGGAAAAATAGATGAAGGGGAAGGGCACAATTTGTCAAGTAAATTAAATTCAGTTTTTAATATAACCTCAATCATATTTGTTCGTAACTTAACATAGTCAAATTTTTAAAAATCGATTTAGTTTTAAAAGAAAAGGTAGTTGACGGTTTGTCCCCTGATTTTTGCAATATGCGCGCGCATCGTCAGCGGGCTGAGGCTACGTGTTCGAACACCAGCAGTAATGGCGGAGGAGAGCGAGCAGAGCTTTAATAATGTGGGTATATTATGCTTGTTGAAAATAAAATAACTTTTGCAAAGTTATTAGGCGATAAATTAGTTGTGTAAACCTAAATTATGCGCTCGATTTATTAACATATAGCTTAATTACAAACATGCTCGGACGTGTTCGGACTTATCGCTTCCCTCCAGCCGCCTGCTCGTCTCTCCCGCTCAGTCAGTTGACCGGGCGGAGCGGCTCGTTAAGCCGAAAGAGAACGACCGTCTCCCGGCACATTGCTTTCAAACTCCCGCTGGTTTTCGGCAACGAATTAAACGCAAAACTAAGACAATATCTAATGTTAATGTTTGCTAATTTTATTATTATTGTTACTATTAATTACAAATATATTTATTTAAAGTTGGTGCTGAAAGTTATTCAGCTCTAAGTTAGTGTTTAAGTTAAGTTTTACTTATAAATTAAATTATATGTGTCATTTTATTTTATTAAGTGCTATATTTATTTTTAGGAACATAAAAATTACTCTGAACATTTGAAATTGCTGGCTAATTAAAAATTATTTGCAGTGAAGACAGCTATAAGATTGAATTCAGTCATTCTTAAAGTTGGATTTGTGATTATGTCTTTTCTGATAGATTTTATAATTTTACATCCAGGATCTTCAGGAGAATTAAGCGAAACTCAAACTCCTTGTTCTTAACAAAGACTTTCTGTATGGCTAAGAACATGAGTCTGCTCCCTCAAGGTATTGAAGCTCAGAAGAAATGTTCTCTAAAATGTTGTCATGCTTTTTAGTTACTGTAACATTTTAACACTAACTTATGTTTGATACAGAAGATGATGTAGCCCTGGAGCTGCTGCCAGTACTCCTCCCTGCTCCACCTTACTAATTTGGGAGAAGAGTTTCAGACCCATCAACCTGGAAGT
>NW_015112824.1:172338-264792 GCF_001443285.1 Poecilia latipinna
CGTATTGGGTTATTTTTAACCCAGCAGTTTTTACTGTGTAATATTGTCATATTCTATGTTTTAGGGTTCTGCAATAAAAACATTCAAAATAAAAAAGGAGAAAAAATAACTTTATCATCTTTAGAGAAAAATAAAGACTGCATACTGATTACAGGCAGCCATTTAGTTGCTTATTTATGTTGTATTTTAATTGTAAATGCGTCCAAGTTTACCAGTATAAGCCTCTTTCTGCTTTTTAATTTCCGCCCATTGTCTTATTCTTCCACGGAGGAGATGAGTGGGCTGGTTGCCTTTTAAATTATTACATTTTAACTGACTCATTTCTAAATTTTATTTCCCGTTTTTACATATTTGTTTCCCCCTCCATGCCTGTTTTCCTGGAGTTTCGTAATTTCTAAAGTGCACAAGGGTAAGATAAACTTTAGTGAACCAGCACCCAGATGTCATTCTGTTACGTAGGTGCGTTTAATTTACATGTACGTGTCAGGAGGGACGTCTGCTTGTGTCTCAACCGTGCGCATGCGCAAGGCTTACAGAGGAAGGAAGCAATGTCGATAGAGGACCCGTTTTTTGTTGTAAAGGGGTGAGAAATAAGCAAAAAGAAACCGAAAAGCTGTTTTTCGTGAAGACGTTTACTTATATATACAAAGTATTATTAGTGATAATCCGCACAATGACTCTTCGGGGTACTTTTACGGAAGTTATGCCAGAAGAGTTAGCACGGAGCTATTGTAACTAGCTAGCTAGCTTGTATACACACACACACACAGTGGCGCAGGGATAGTTTATGTGCTTATGCTTGCGAATGTTATTAAAAGACACGCTTAACATATCGTGGTTCGTTTTTGTTTTACTTGGCTTGAAATGTAATTACCCTGGCTGCTGCGAGTGAGTGTGGTGAAGTGATTTATTTTTTAGCTAGAGGCGGATCTGTACACAGCCAAGTGTCTATGGAGGGTGCAGTTAATCAGCTGCTACTCTCCGCATTGTAATCCTTGTGTCGTGTTTGTCTTTGGTTTCCAGGGAGGTGCAGAAGGCCCTGTCTCGCGCTCGGGGTCTGTTTGATCGATGGGAAGAACTGTTACAGGAGGGGACACAGGTGAGCTGTTCTGCAGCACGTACCGTTCTTGAAAGAGTAGCTGTGGATGGTCATGCTGTAAGCAGGAAGGGTCTCTGATAGCTGTCAGTCTTGCAACCACTCTGAAGAAGCCTCTGACCAAAGACTGTTGCTGTATGACAGTTTTATGACTGTCGTGACATGCTAACAGCTCACTATCCGGGCAGCAAGGACCATATTCCACAGTAACATGTCCAGGTCGACACCAGCACTGCTAATCCACCTCATTTGCTTTTGCTATTCCTCTTTAATAGTGTATTCACACCTGACACATTCGGTCCACTTTAAATGGACTGTCGGTCTGGACCTTTGGAGCAGGTGTGAATACACTCCAGCGAATTCTTCTGTGGACCATGCAATTGAACCAACACATGCTTTTTGATGTGGTGTCAGTCTGATTCCAAACAAAATTCTGGTGTGGTTTGCCTCGGGTGTAAACTCAGGCCGCCCTCTGAACCAACTGTGGGAAATATACATCTATTTGGACTTCATCCATTGATTGATTGCTGGGCATTATGGTAAAAACAAGCCCTTCGGTGTTGCTAGCACTACTGCTGTATGTGCTGAAATTGTTCCTGATCCGGCATTTTCTGCTTGCATGTTGTGTATCTGTTAGAAACGCGCATTTACCGAAATTAGAAATATCCCAATGCAAAAAATGTGCTTAATGAGCCACTCATGACATTCAAAATGGTATCGCAATTGAATGTCATTCAATTGCGAATGACATTCAATTCATGTCATTCGCATTCCCAAGTCCAGCTTGGACTTTCAAACACAGAAAGTCCAAGCTGGACTTTCTGTGTTTGATTTTTTTTTTCAGGTCTGTGACTTTACAAATTGTTGTCCCCTTGTAAAAAAAAAAAAAAAAAAAAGCCCAATGTGAAAGCAAATTACACCAAACAAGGAAAAAAAAAAGAAGTGCACTTTTGGTCCGACCCAAACAAGCAGACTGTCCTGGTGTGAATAGTCGGACAGAAAGGTGTTGGAGTCTGGGATTTGATCCTTGCCCAGTATGATTGTTAGAAGTGATGGTTCAAACTTTCTCTTTCACTCTCTGCTCTTTGGTGCTGCTTTGCATCCATGAAACAACAATGGGTTGCATTGAATTTAATTTAGGGTTGTCGGTGTAGAAAAGATTTAATAAAACGCACAACACACTTTCAGCTTTTTCTTTGTGTTAAAAAAATGCCTTGTTGAAATCAGGTGTCATTTTCCTTT
Source organism: Poecilia latipinna (assembly GCF_001443285.1). Taxonomy (NCBI): domain Eukaryota; kingdom Metazoa; phylum Chordata; class Actinopteri; order Cyprinodontiformes; family Poeciliidae; genus Poecilia; species Poecilia latipinna. The sequence goes on from NW_015112824.1 coordinate 174,677, forward strand.
CTATTTCATACTTATGCATGACTTTGTGTTCATTCATGACATTAAACCGTTACAAAATACATAGAGTAAAGTGATTTTTTTTTAAAAGGACAAAATGAGAAAATGGTAACCTGTTTTAAAAAAATCTGGTTGTGTTTTTCATTAGTTTTCTTTGTTTTTCAGAGGAACCTGTAGTATCTGTCGTAATTGCACCAGAAATGCTGCATTATATAACATTGTGTAGCCGTTTGGTTGGTGAGCATTGGTGTCTGTGGTCTCAGGTGAGCCGAGATGAGCTGGACTGGAGTGCCAACGAGCTGAGGAACTGTCTGAGGGCCATCGACTGGGACCTGGAGGACCTCAGTGAAACCATCAGTATCCTTTAAATCCAGAACCTCACATGTTGACCCCACTTAGCATCAATATGTCATTGGATGTGTGAACCTCTAAAAAACAATTATCCTGCAGCAAACAATAAACTATAGATTGAAAATACCAAAGAAAATACTGGATATACTACTAGATATGGGGAAACATATTATGAGGAGCTCACAAATGTTTTAATGTAAACATCTGGTTTATTCTTTTAACAGATATAGTACTCTTTCTGCTTTATAAATGTGTTTAAATGAAACACCAATTATGTCAGCTGATTTAGATTCCAGGACTAGGTTGTCTCTTATATAAAAAAAGTATTTTATTCGAGGACGCACCTCAAAAAACCCAGACAGACAAAAAAAAAATCCAAAAATTATAGAAACAGAAACAACAAACAATTATTCAGTTAAAATTGAAGATTCCAGTGTGAACTGGTGTGTTTTCTGCTGTGAGGTAGGTGGAAAGAGAAATTATGTTTGGAGGAAGTGAAGAGTTAGGTGTCATCTGCCTGGCAATGAAATATTTGAAGAATATGTGGCCAACAGGGAGCGTGTTAGATAATGAATTAAAGGGACCCTTATAGGCACAGGAAACAAACTGAAAAATGGGATTTAATTGGATAAACCGAGTTAAGCCTGAAATATATGAGGAAAACCAGCCATGACGAATGTGACTGGTGTCTGAATCAGTCTGGCTCAGAAATCAGACTGATATTGTTCTTAAAAATGATGTTGATTGGAGTGTGAGCAGAGCCGTGAGGCAACAACTTTCTCAAGCATTTTTGAAATAAAATGGTTTGAAATGTAAACTACTTCAGACATTTTTTGATTAACCTTAACTGGATCAGGCATTGTGGAGTCAAATCCAGGGAAGTTCCGGCTGGGCGACAATGAACTTCAGGAGAGGAGAGACTTTGTGGAGCGCACCAGGAAGTCGGTTCAGGTAACTTCATCGCTACGAAAATATCTGTAGACCCTCTGCATTTGTATGACTATTAGTGAGATTTTTGTCTTCTCACTTATCCACCCGTACGTTTCTTGTTCAAAGACTGATAAATTATTAAATAAAGTCTAGTACTTATCCATTAAAAGTTAGTTTTCTGTCCTTTTCAGCTGTCTGGAGAACTTGTAGAAACCCCAGAGTTTAGTATGTTGAAAATACGCTTATATTTAGATGTTATTGTTTAGATGTTATGTAAATGTCTTTATTTTTACATGTGTGTGCAAACGTGGTCAAATGTGTGGCTACTTTCAAAGCAGATGATAACCTTCGATGGGGTCACCATGGCAAAGAAAGACAACTGCACGAACAAGGCCAGCTGTAACTTTACTGTTAATTATTGCCAATAAAACGCACTGACTTGAGCTGCTCAGCACTTTTTGTGTTTTTACTGTAAGGAGCCCCGAGTTCTCGATACACGTCACTTTATTTGTTTCCACATCTGTTGAGGAACTCTTCACCTAAATAAAGAAAAGAAAATATGAGTCAGCTTCGAGAACCACTCAAAAGTAAAGCAACCATTTCTAAAATAGATATGAGGAGAACAAAGTTATTTGAGACAAACAAGACAACTTTCAGAGAGGAGCTTATTACTGGATTTACTGGCACAACAGAGAGAAAATCTCATGAATGAAACTCGTGAACTGAGGCAAACTTTTAAAATGATTGCTGTGTTGCTATTTGTGGAGTAATGGAAAATGTTTCCTTGCAGGAGATGAAAGATGAACTGTCCAGCCCGTCCGCCGTGGCTCGGGCAGAGAAGAAGAACAGACAGGTCAGCGCTTCCTTTAAAACACAAAACAATCCACAGATTTCTTCGTGGATTGTTAAAAACGACACAGCTTTGTTTTTCTCCTGTGTTATTTTTGCGTATTTGGATCTTATGTGTATTTGCTCTGGGCCTGCTGGCTTTGAAGGAACAGGACCGCTCGACTGGACTGGAGGCTCACCTGGTGTCGGCCAACTCCAGGTACATTCAGGAGCAGCAGGAGCAGCAGCAGGTAAAGGAAGAGGCTGAACGAAGGCGCAGGCAACGTGAAGGACGAGTAGAAGGAAATATTTGAAGGAAGAATTAGATGCAGAGCAGAAAACAGAGGGTGAAAGTTTTTATCAAGTCAAAGTTTCTATAACTTAAAACATTTGTGGAAAGTGCAACAGAAAAGAATCAACCATTTTTTTAAAAACAAACTTTTTTCTAATGTTTAAGTTGCAAAGAAAATAAAATGAAGCTATCTTTATTGGGAATTGTAGACATCTAATAGTAAATCTGTTAAAAGTACTGCATATAGGGTGTGCTGTGGTGGCGCAGGGGTTAAGCACAACCTATGTATGGAGGCCTTAGTCCTCAATGCAGTCATTGAGGACTAAGGCCAATCCGCAATTTGAGAGCAAATCAAAATAAAATGGTTTTGGAGGTAGAATTGGAAAAACTACAAAAATAAAATTTCAAGAGGAAATATGAAACTGATGCATCCACCTTCCCATACTGATACCAAATGGGTTTCAGTATTCTAGATATAGTGAATCGATTCGCCCTCCTTTATCTCACATATACGGTCATTCTGAGGTTCTATGACAAATATCACCATACTTTTCATTTTATTATTTTTTTAAATCAATTTCTGTGCCATTAAGAGGTTTATGAACTATTTATGTAACAGCATTTACAGTATTCAATATGAGGTAACCCAGCAAAAAAAAAAAAAAAAAAAAAACCCTGATTCAAATTTTTGACGTTTTTCTTTTTTTTTCTTACTAAGAGATGTTATCAAAGGTACCACACAGGGAGAAAAAGATGAGTAAAGGACGTGGGACTCACTCTGCAGGTTAAAGATCTGCTTCTGCTTTCACGCTGTGAATGAAGTGAAGGATTCCTTTCAGCGTCAGACTGAATTAGACGTTTTTTTTTTTTTTTTTTTACTTCCTGTGGGTGTGGGTTGACGGGTGTTCAACGATGCAAGTGTGTCATCATTACACTTCCTGTAAGCCTGTAGTAAAGTCAGAGATGAATTAGAAAAAAATACTGCATTCTTTACGCAGTGACTGTAGTTTCTGAGCTGAATCAGAACTTTTATTACTTTTTTTTTCAGTGACAAAGAAAAAGATTTGAATAAAATGCATCATTTTATGAGGAGCTCTCAGTTCACAGTTATGTGCGGGAGTTTGGGGAAAGGTGACTGAAAGGTTGATAAAGTAAACATCCTGGAAGCGGATGTTAGTCATCGATGAGACTGAAACATGTTTGTGTGTGTGTGTGTGTGTGTGTGTGTGTGTGTGTGTAGCTGATCATACAGGAGCAGGATGAGCAGCTGGAGTTGGTGTCGGGAAGCATCAGAGTGCTCAAAGACATGTCTGGACGTATCGGAGACGAACTCGATGAGCAGGCCGTGTGAGTGCTCCTGCCTACAGAGCGCTGCTCATCTGGATGGTTTCCACTTCCTCAACAATTTGTTGAATTTTACTGTAAATTAACTTTAACCAAATAGCCAACATCAATGTGATTCAGCTAGGAAAATCTAAAGATTGTTTCTTGTTCTTGGTATATTTAAATCGGAGTATCTGCAAAAGGAAAGCCCCAGATAAACGATTCTGTTAAGATCCATTGTTATAAACTGGTAAAAACAGATTCTTTTTTTTCCCATTTATTTTAATATATAGCAGACTTATGGTTGTGATTGATAGTTAATTATTCATATCAAGAGCAGAGGTGAGTTCTTGGAGATTGCTAATATTTTCTATCCCAACATGATTGATCAAAAGTGAAGTAGCAGATGAGCTGTAATAACTTCCACAGTGGGTGTTGATGCAGCACAATCTGTTGACATATAAGAAAATAAGTTCTTAGTTTCCAACCAGTCGGATTAAGTTTGCTCAGTTCTGCTCGCAACCAGATTTCTGTGCTGGCTCCTTTCACATATTTGTGTTTTGACATCATTTGGTTCAGCTTGTTTATCTGGTCTCCTTTTGTTTTAGCATGTTGGGGGATTTTGGAGATGAGATGGACCAGACGTCATCCCGCATGGATTCGGTCCTGAAGAAGCTGGAGAAGGTTTCGCACATGACCAGCAGTAAGCAAACACATCTACCGGCTATTTCCTTGGGGTTCGGGACGCCTTTCTCCCCAAACACTCTGTTTTACGGCGTTTGACTCTCTGCTCCGAGAGTCGAGGTTGATCTTCATGTAGTTCCTATTGTGCTTTTCCAGACTCAAACCACACATTTTTTAATATTTAAGTACAAAGATTTTCTACAAAATTATGGCAAAGTTCTGAATTACGCTAACACTGTGTATAAGGAACCTCAAAATACTGAAAGATGGGACAAAGGTTGGAAGGAAGGGAGGGAGGATACAAGAAAAGAAAGTTAAAAAGGGACAGAAGGATGAAAGAACAAATGACAGGCCAGGAGGAAGGACAGAGTGGAAAGAAGGTAGGGCATAAGAAAGAAAGGACACGTTGAACGAATGAGGGAATCAAGGACAAAAAATAGGGGAAGGGCACAAACAAGGAAGGACTTGAGAAAGAACAAGAAGAAGGGCAGGAAAAAGGAAGAAAAGAAGGAAAAAAGGAAGCGATTAGGCAAAGACAAGGTAGTAAGGAATGACAAAGAGATGAGGAAGAAATGGAGGAAAAGGATTGAGGACATAAGGAAGGAAAGATGGACAACACTAGAAGGATGGAAGGATTGCTGAATGTCGCTAGAAAGAGAATGAAATTAGGTAGTGAACAGTACTAGAATGAAGGAAGGCTAGAAGGAAGGAAGGATTGGGGAACAACACAAAAAGAAAGAAGGAAGCAAGGACACCAGGAAGAAATGAAGGGATGGTGAAAGAAGGCAGGAAGGAGGAACAGAATGGGTGGGAATATAAATATTTTACATATACATTTGTTTTTTTTTCATAGCAAATCAGATCAGGAAAAAAAAATCCGATTTAATTCTATACTTTTCTAGACCACATTGGAACCATGACGAAAACTAAATCCAACAGACTGCAGCAATAGTTTTCTCCCCTCTGCTGCCCCCTCCAGGTCGAAGACAGTGGTGCGCCATCGGCGTGCTGGTCGCCATCATGATTGTCGTCCTCATCCTCTTCTTTGCTCTCTGAAGACCTCTGACCTCTTGACGATGTTCACCTGTCAGGATGAATGGACAGAAAACGAAGGAAAGAAGAATGTCTCCTCCTCTTCCTTTCCCTCCTAAAATCACTCCTTTCACTCACACCGAGGAGAAAACTGCGGCCTGCACTGAAAGGTTAGGACGCGATCGTCAGATCCGTTTTTTTCGGATCTGGTGGAAAGAAGAAGAACTTCAAGAGAACGTCGGAGGTGTTTTTCATATTTGTGCGTCGCGATTATTGATGCTAAGTGTTGGGCTACAAACACAAATCTGCACATTTTCATGCTTCTGGAGATTATTTAGAGCAGTCACTGAGAACGGCGTGGTTTGAAAAATCCACTCAAAAAACACACTTATGGAGGTACTTGGGTAAAATGTTTTAAGTATTAAATTAATTACAATCTATCTCTTGGTGTTTTAACCCAACACAAAGAGTGGCGGGCTGTTGCCTTAAATATATTTTTATACTATTTTTGAACCGTGCGTCATGTTCATGTGCCTACCTGCTAATTAGAATGACAAATTACCTGCAAATTATCAGTTAAGCTACCGGGTCTGGGGCAGCCTCGGTCACATCCACGTCTCGTCGAGGAGGAAAGCGTTAGTCATAACTGAAAACAAAAAAGAGAGAGAGAGAGAGATGCACTTCACGTTTGGTGTGGAAACTAACGGATTCCTGAGGAAAGCCGTTTTATTTCCCGCCCTGAAAGAGACCGGGTGAAGCGGGGGCTGCCGCCACGCGCCTCCGCATCGCCGTCAGACATCAACCCGCGCGATTGGCCGGGGCTTCGTTACTCTCGCTGGCTGATGAGAGACGGCCTTGGCTCGGAGCGAATGGGTTCGCCTCTTTTATTTAAAAGCGTCTAATTGCGGAGAGAAATGGTTGCTGGGCAAGATGCTTCTTTGTGCGGGCCAGAGTTGGGCTCACAGCGCCCTCTGCTGGATGCTGAAGGGTTTTGTTGTTTTATCTGTTCAGGCGACACGAAGGTGTGCTAAAGTGCTGTATCATAACCACAATGCTTTAATGTGCGTGTGTGTGTTTGAAAGTAAATTCATTTTACTGTACTGCCTTCTGTAGGTTCAATTTTTGTTTTTAACTCAAATCCAAATGTCTTAATTTGAAAATGTTGGGGTCTCTGTTCTGAGGAAAAACAAACTTGCATACCATTTATCCACAAATGGGTCAGGATACATTATTCTCTATGAAGTTTTGGCTTGAAGATAAAAGCCTTCCCACTGCCAGAGCCAAGTGAGATTTAGTCCTCTTGGTGCTTTTATGTCAACTTATGTGTGGTTTTTACATAGACAGTGGAAAGAAACAAACAAAAAATATTATTTGTAAAACTCCTCGAAACATGTTTTGCACTTCATTGTCACCTGTAAGATCTGTTCGAGTCAACTGGAGGTCAGTAACCATTAAAGTATCTGTAATGCTTTTTTTTTTTTTTTTTTTTACAGAACTTGAGGCACACATTTCAGTTCCCACAAACATCTAATGTGACTGAATTAAATACCTATTGTATTTAAAGTATCAAGTTCTTTGTTTTTATCAAATTGCCTTCACTCGATTCAGTATAGTAGATAAAATGTGATGGAGGAAACTGAAGACTGGTTTTAATTCTTTCACAGGTTACTTTAAACTTGATTAAAATTGAAACGGTTTATTTAGTTATTTTGGATTCTTATGAGTGGCGTGGGGTTAAAAAACTGCCATTAAAAGTCTTGAATAATTGCCAGCCATCAGGATTTATCTACCTGCAAGACGGCTGCAAACAAGCGTTTGTTTTTGTAAAACTATGACTTATTGATGAGACAATAAAGTAGTTTTTGTGCCCATAAGCAATATGATTTTTCTTTCTTTTTTTTGTCACTGTTCATGGTCCTTGGCTGCCTTTTTTTTTTTTTATACGTTGGCAGTTTTGAGTCTGGTCTGATCCGGTAAAAATCCTTGAACATTGTCTGATTGCATCTTCTTGGTGTAATTTGTGTCATCCGATTTGTTCTCCATGAAGCAACCAAATTCATTTAGAACACCTTGTACACTAACTAACCTGTATGTTTGAATGAATACAGTATTTTGAGTCTCGGTTCCTACTGTGATCTCTCTTTTTTTTTTTATATACATGTAAAAAGCTTTCGGTTGCTGGAAGACGCCGTGTGAGTGAGTTTTTAATTGAGAAGAGGCACTTATCAAAATGGAGACTTCATCACATCCTTCTCTAGAGAGCCGAACAATCGTGTGAAATTGCATTTGGTTTAGCTGGAATGAACAGAGTTCGGGTCCCTTATGCCTGGACGTAGTTCTGAAAATAACCTGGCCGCTGTCCTGAGGGTGGTGTTTTTAAAGTGTCTTAAAAAGTATTCACCCCTTTGGATGCTTCACCCTTTTTTTATTGCTTTTACAAATTGTTCATGATGAACAAAATTAGGCTTTTTTTTACCCCTTTAATGTTAAAGTAAAAACTGATTTCTACAAAATTACATTTAGCATAAAATAAGTGCAAAATAAGTTCACTCCCTTTGAAGTCACTAACCTATTTCAACAGAAGTCCAGCCAATTGCTGCTAGTCGTCTCACAATGAGGGGAAAGGAGATTGACTTGAGTGGAGAGTGTGTTTCAAATGATTATAGTATAAAAATACCTGCGTCGGAAGGTCCCTTCGCTAGTTAATCAGGATTCCTGACTACCATTACAGTATGAAGACAAAAGAACACTGAAATCAAATCAGTACAGTTTATTGAAAATATGTCAGGAGATGGAGGCAAAAAAAAAATCTCTGAGGTACTGATGGATTTAACTGGAGTTCAGTTAAATCCATCAACAAGAAATGGAAATAACATGGCATGTGTAAATTTGTATAGGTCAGGCCGTCCTTGCAACACTTATTTCTTGGTTATGGATAATTATGACTTGGAGGTAATGAAAAAACAAAATTCAGGTGCAAATTTAAAAATATTGCTCAACCAAAATACCTCAGATATGTACCGTAAACTTATTGCGATAGGGATGTACCGATATGAAACTTTGAACCGATATTAGTTATTGGTTGTATCAAACTGAAATAGCTGTTGCAAACATCCAAATACTTTGAGATAAAAATAAAGATTAATAGGGGTGCCCAAACTTTTTCATATGACTGTATATTTCCCAACTGTGAACAATTGACATTGCTTCTCTGTGTCAGTTGAACACTCCACCAATCATGTGCTGCACATTGATAAGTTGAAGCTCCAACATAGGCATATACCGGTATTGATGCCAATCTGGCATCCCTAGTTTTCAGTGTTTCAATCACATTTTGACCTCTTGACATTTACTTCTTATTTTATTGTAATAGCCTAGTTGCACCACTAGGACACAATTTGTGTTGGGAAACTTGTATAAAAAAGGTGGGAGTGCTCAACATCCTTGGCACGCACTTCAAATCCAACAAAAATTGTGTCAAACATTTACTGTGGTAACATTAACAGATGATTTCTTTGTCTTTTAAATACTATTTTGAAGACATTGTGAGACGTTTAAAGGAAAGCTGTCAAAGGTCAACCAGGCTCCTTCACATTCTTTAGCTCCAACAAGAATGGTGTCTGGTTTCTGCCACCGTCATCTAAAGGTTTAACGTATAAAGGTCTTACAAATGTCACAGTCCAACCAGCAAAAAGCTTTTCACATTTTCTATCCTTTCACACCTTCATATGTATAAAAAAATTATAGATTGACACAGAAGGAATTTTGCAGCATAAACCATTTTTGGGGTCTGGTTACCCTTCACTGGACAACTGGGAATGAACTCAACCCGGAGAAAAACTGACACAAAAACAGAAAGACATGACTCAGCAGTTCAGTTCAGTCTTGTTTTATTACAAATCTTTTATTAGGATATCCATACTTTTCCTCATTTTTGATCATCAGTCTGGTTTCTTTTCCTCTTTACAGTAGTTAATGTGCAATCATCTTTATTTCTGGGTCACAGTTAGGAATTCACAAAGTTTATTGGCACTTTGAACACGAGGGAAAAACTGGCGTGGACACGGGGCAGTTCGGGGTGTAAGGAGCAATCGGCTTGCATGGAGGTGGCGGGACTGAGGGTAGGAGGTCCTGGGTGTGGGGGTGTGTGTGTGTGTGGAGTGGGGGTGAAGGGTAGGTATATTCTTTGACATCGATGGATGCTACTGCATTATTTTGTGTTTTTAGTTTTTTTTTTCTTACAAACCTTCAAAAATCTGTTTTCACCTTTTCATTTATCCGAGTTATGAAGAGTAATAAAGAATAATACCTCATGCTGCGAGTGCACACCTAACAATCAAACTTTGATAGTGCTTCTATTTTATAATGTACAGTTCATATATTTATATATTTATACCGGAAACTGAGAAAAGAAGTTCTGTAAGGTATCTTCGCCCAACAACACCAGAGACAATCAAGAGGTGGTTTTCTTTCTTTTTGTCTTTTTTCAAAAATGGTTGTTGACGGTTGCTATGGTCCTGTGCAAGCCCCGCCCCTTCCCCTGCTCTCTAAGTATGATTCTGAGGTAAGACAGTTGACATGAACTCTCGGCTTGCGTCCCGTGTCTGTAAAAGCCCTGCACTGTGTGTGTGTTCAAAATGGCTGTTTTGACCCTCAAAACAAACCAACATTTTTTTTATACATATATATGTATATATATATTAACCTGGTTTGTAATGGCAGCCACAGCAGTCCAAAAAGCTGCTTGCAGAGCTGAGATTAAAGTCTGCTATGGCTGAGAGCTCCAGAGGTAAACTGGTGATTTTTTTTCATCTTAAAACTGCATCAGCGACACAAAGACACACACACGTATCCTGACGGTGTGCAGGTGCGTGGGCGAGCGTATGCATCTCGGAGGTTTTTCCGTTTTTTTTTTTTTGTTGTTTTTTTTTTTAATGTGTACATATACAGTGTATAGAGCTTTATATATAGAAGTATGTGTTTTGTCTCTGGTGTGCGGGGATGTCGGAAAAGAGCAAAGTAAACAGACGTGGATTAAAAAGACCACAGAAGAAGAAGACAGAAGGAAGTTGTGATGATTTTCAGAGTCCCACAAGGCGGGTGAAGGTGGTCAAAGCAGAACCGCCGAGGATCATGGGAGAAAAAGGCTGTGACGGTGAGAAGGACAGAGAGGGAGGGATAAGCTGCAAAGACGTCACCTAAGTATTGCCATCTTGATTCAAGAAGGTCTTGCGTTTCCTTTCTGCCCTTGTCAGTTCTTAAGTCAAGATTTTTTTTTAATACGTGATCACACCGTCACTGACATTCCTTGTGGTTTTTAACCAGGTTCCCACACAGAAAAAAAAATCCACCCATTGTTTCTGTAAGTTACATGGGATCAAGTGTTGAAAACATGTCTTTGTTGGACACTTTCCACCTTTTCATTACCAAGTTTGTAAGTTGAAAGCACACACAAGGTTTATGACGGTGAAACCCTCTAATTTTATGTCAGAAACGGGATTCAGTCCAGAAAATTAAATAGTGTTATCTATTTACACTTTGAATAACAGGTTAAGAACAGGCCTTTAAGATCCGCTAAAATGTTGTGTTTGAGACACTAAGGAGTGAACGTTTAGAGTTTGCTTTCGTGTATATAAAAAGGAGCCAAATTACTTTGTAAATTTATTAAAGCTCAATTTCTATGTATGTTTATAATTGAAAGATTACTGGATATTGTAGTTCCGTGCCTCTTAGATGGTTTGCATAGAGAAAAGGTGGCTGTCAGCAAATGATTATCAGCTGCATTAAGACACGATTTCAACACTTGCTGGTAGAATTAGACTTTTTTCAGTCTATTTTTTTTTTAAATCTGTAGAAAGCAACTGCTTTCTTCCCTTTTTGAAAGATGGCACGGTTTCTTCAGATCATCTGAGATTTCAATCAATCGTCAGCTGAAATTAGGAGATGGGTTTTTCTTTCTTCATGTGCGGATTTCCAGTCCTGTGTGAGAACCCTGTTCAATTCATCACCTGGCTTACTCCACCCAACTGGACGATCTCCCCGGACCCCATTCCTCACCCCACCTGGGGGGAGACAGCTTGAACTGTTCACCCTTCATCATTTCAACAATAAACATCTTTCAGAGAAGAGAGAAGGGGAAAGAAATCAAATAAACAGCAATAGTACATAAAAATAAAAACGATAAAAACAAGGAATTACATAGAAAACGACTCACGACTCCTCATATTAAATCTACACACTTTTTTTTTACCCCTTCCCCAAGCAAAAAGTCCCACTTCAGATGCCAGCACTCGTATACCACAGATAGGAAGTGACAACAGTGAGCGTGCTCAGAAAGGTGCAGAGGGTTTTGGCTCTACAGGAAAGTTGAGCGCTCCCCAGAAGGTGCTTTTATTTTTTATTGTTTTTTTCCCCACTCTCTACAAGTCACTTTTTTCCCCCTATCTGTGGGTCGGATGAGATCAGGAGTTAACCGATGCAGACTGACGAATGGATGGAGACGTCGGACAAACAAACAAGTGGCGTTCTCTTGTTTGTTTTGTTGTTTTATTTTAAACAATTTTTTGGAAGCAATGTCAGTATTTTTCAATCTATTTGGCGTTGTTGGCGGACATGTTTGGAGGGTATCCTGTAGTGTTGGGTAATAGCGGCGGAGGCTCTATGGCGTCCGCCGTTAAGGTGCTCGAATGAATACAGTGATCGACTCTTTTACAATCATAGTTCACCGCTTTTTGGGATCCCCTCCTTCCCGCCACATGGTGAGTTTTGGCAGTTGCTGCAGTGGTTGAGGCCCCCCCATCCTCATTCCTCCAAGCCGCAGCACCTGGACCTGGCCACCAGGTGGCGTTTAAAGAAGGATTTTAAACATTCATGTAGCGGTAGCTTATGCTTTGAGAAAATGCTGGTTCAAGAACCAGTTATTGTAAACTTGATTGGGTCAATTGATACTTTTAAGAGTGAGTACATTTTTATTTATGACATAATTTGGTTTAAAACAGTCATTTAGACTTGCAGAATTTACTTGAAGTGAGCCTCACAAGCTTTTTGTCTTCCTGTAACATCCATCCATTCCTCAGTCGGGGCACCCACTGATCCTGCCTGACAAAATCCTTGGTACAGTAAAAACTAAACATCTGGTCCAGCATTAAACAACCATATCCCCCTCACAATGCCCACAGCACCTCAGTCATACAATTTCAATGTAAAAATATGTGGTTCTCTTTTTCTAAACTATCTTACACCTAACCGTGTATCAACCGTTTACGTAACTCTAAATAGAGGCGTTAAAAGATGAAATGTTAGTAGCATCTCTTTTAAAAATAGCTTGATAACTAAAGACTCAAATGTGAAACGAAAAAAGCAAAATGAAATGTAACATTATCACACACACAAACGAAACACCCTCTGGCCCACCCAAACGCGAGACAGAACGTTGCCTTTAAATAGCTGCCCTACAAGAGGGCAAACAACGCAATTAACAGCGTATGGCACTAGGAGATCCAATTCCTAAGTTCCTATTAGTGATGCGGTTTTCAGTTTGATCCAACCTGACCATTGGAAACAAGAAGAAAAAAAAGGATCTGATCAGCGAGCACAAATCACAGAGCTGCAGGGACATGATTACAACAATCTTCAGTGGTACCGCTGTTGCTGAGTGAAGACAATTCAGCCTTTTTTTTTTTGCATCGGTGAAGTGTTTTAAAAAAAAACTATTTCAGAGGAAGCACAGTGTGAGAAACTGTTCTACTACGTGTAGAGATAAGGGTCATTCAGGCTGTGGGAAATTAAGAGAGAGCAAGACTTTCAGGAGAAACCTAAAACAAAGAGCAAAATGGCTCCATCGTTGAACTCTTCTGTTGAAAAACATGTTGGATTTGGAAATGCTGGCAGCCTTTTGGAAATTCTCTAACACTCACAGAAGTTTTAGCAATGCAAACTGCACTAATCACGCTTATTGCTAAAATGAAATGTAAAGACAGTTTAAAATGTTTAACTCCATATTTATTTTTCTATTGGTTTAAAAGTAATTGGAACATCACAAGAACTGCTCTAACACTGTGATGTCACATTTTGTTCTACTGAGCGAAATTAATGGCCCATTATGGCAGAAAGGCGAGACAGAGTATTTTTAATTCTGTGATTATAATTTAATTTATTTTAATTGGTGTTGGCAAGTCGAAAACTGACCAGTGCATCTCTAATTACACATTTTGTAATTCAGACAAAACCTGTCTAAACATTTGTTATAGCAATCTATCTCCTATTGTCTTTTTTTCTAATAAAACACAAATAAATGACTTATCGTATGTTTTGGAGATATTTCTTTGTTGAAATGCCGTTTTAAAATGTGTTACTTTTATTTTGTTCTCTTGCCTGCATCTAGGTGACGTTAATCCAACGAACAGACAGTAAAACAGCACTGAGGTCAATTTGTCTCACAGTAGTTCCCATCTACTCTGCTACATAAACTAATACTTATTATTGCTTCTTTCCAAATAAAATTTTCAAATATTTTAATCAAAACTGCAAACAATGACTTTTCGTCATGAAAAAAATTCCACCAATTTTTGAAGCCCTTAAAATCACTCAGCTTTCACTGATGTACTGTTAGGCTCTGGTGATGAATCACAGAATTTGGATTTTGGTTATTCTCATAACTGCTTAAAATGTGTTAAAGATCCAAACTGTCCAAACTAGGGGTGCACAAATTTCGGACCATCACCGATCTTTAAAAAAAACCTGGCCTGCCGATTCCAATTTTGGCTAATACAGATAGATAAGGTCAGTGGAAAATGTTGTTTATTCATGTATCAGCCAATGGCCAATCTCACAAAACTAAGGAAATCAAGGTTGATTTTTCCTTGTGTCCCTAGTCCAAATAGTAAAAAAAAAAAAATCTTCTCCCTTCTGTCCATTGAAAAGATCCTAGAGGAGCTACCAGCACAAAGAGCTCATCCACCGTGTCATGCAGGGTGGCAGATCATTTGTTCTGGCTTTGTGGCTACCGGACCTGGGCTCCAAGTCCATCGTAAAACCTTGAGTCAAATAGAGGCCGTCTAACAGCCAAAACTTGGCCCAAAGTGGATCAGCCCGCTGATGCCAAACATAGCACATGTAGAAAAATAAAAGAATGTTGAAATCACCGAGTCAAAACCTCAACTTGACTGAAATGTTGTTGCAGGTCTTTTAGAGGGCCGTTTGGATCTGGATTTCTGTAGAGCTCGAAAGACTGAAACAATGCTGGAAAGATTTGTTCACTTTATGAAACCAGATCGTCCTGGCTTATTTCATTCAACAGTCTGATGTGTGTGTGTGTGTGCGTGCGTGTTTCCTTTTTGTACATTTGAGGATCCTGGTTGAGATCAGATACATAAAACCCTAGGAGTGAAAAGAGATGTACTTTCTTTTCACCTGTGACTATGGTGAACAGTGCAGTTCTCAAGAATTGTGTACATGATTACTACTTTTTAATATGAGCCAAAGTAAACTGACACTGATTTACTGGACATTTCAGGAAGTTTCCCACTGTAATAAGAACAAGGACATTTTTTAAAAACAATTCTAGATAAAAATTTTAAAAAAGCAATAATTCTCTACCCTGCAGCTCAGTCACGTATTCATCATTTTTCCCATTTTCTAACGTGTGACGACAGACGAAGAACACACACGGTGTTTAATATAAAGACCACAGTTGGGAGGTGTGACTGCCAACATTGGCTGAATGGCCTTTCCAGCTGTGGAAAAAAAATATCTTTACAGCAGAACCTTTCAAGACAGAGGGGAGAAGAATTCAAACAAACAAGTTGAAGGAAATGAACTGCTGGGCGGATGGATCTTTAGTGCTTTGTGGAGAAGCAGCTTCCAGTTTCTATGCACCACAAATCTGGAAGAAACTTCCAGAAAACTGCAGAAATGCTGAAACACGGAATTCCTTTAAATCACGGCTAAAGCCACTCCTGTTTAGAGTTGTCTGGAACACTCATCAACACATTTGATGTATTTTTGCTTGATTTGACTAAATGTAGTGATAACTGCTTGTTTCAGAATTGGTTACTATATTTTATTTTTATGACGTAAAGCACTTTGAACTGGCCTGTCATTGAAATGTGCCACACAAATAAAATTGACCAATTTCGTTTCTGCAAGCTGTGTTTACCATTTGGAGTTGCTTTAATTTTTTTGAGCAGATGCACCAACTGGGCTTTTCCTGCACAGATTTATTTTATTTTTTGCTGAGTTGGTCTGAGTTGTTGATTCCCGTTTTGAAAGTTTCTGCCTTTTTTCGTCTTTCCACAAAATGAACAAAACAAAAGAATGTGCTGAGGGTTTATAGACAGAGGTAGATGTTTTTGAATCAAAAGGTAGATTAAGGAATTAAGATTGTCCCTATATATACTTGATGCACCCCAAACCTTGATCTGATTATTTTAGTGCACCCTGTGGGATTGATGCATTTACGGACTGAAAATGGACGACCTTCTCAGTTTGGATGCATTTAACGAACAGGAAGTAGATTCCGATTTTTCAAGATCCGACCTGCCGATCGAGGGAAAGTTGGGACGATTTCGATCTCTGGCGGATTGATCGGTGCATCCCTGGGTTTTTATTATTTCTACCCCCCCCCCCCACACTAAATTCTGCAGCATTAACAAAAGAGCACTGAGGTGTTTATCTTCCTATAGCAGACCAAGAGAGAGAGAGAGAGAGAGAGGGAGAAAAAGAGAATCATCAGCCTCTTCTCTCTCCTCTCACTCTTGTGTCTTTGTCTGGTTTGAAGCTTGGCTCGTGTGACGGCAGAGTGCCGCAATGCCTCATCTGTCCTGGGAGATTCTTAACAAACATCTCCTCCTCAGGAGGAGGCGCGGCGCCACCTTCTCCTCGTCTTTCTGCTCAAATCCAGGATAATTAGAATAATTGTCTGAACCCACTCGGTCACTTGCTTTAACAGTCTGGTTGGTATTCACCTCATGATTGGCTGCGTCTCTTCCCCGTGCGTTCTTGCGATTGGTCAGCACACGGCCGCCATGGGACACTCGGTGCCTTCCTTCTTCAATACTCTGATTATTAGGAGGTGCAATAAGCATAAAAAAGAAAAAAATCACCTCTGATTCATCTGATTATACGTACCTACGCCTGGCGACTTTTCAGATTTGCATTCAGATAGCTCACAGAAACACACACACATATCCCCACACAGACAGCAACCTATTTGGCAGCTCCATCTGTTGTTGTAGACAGACCGCCCACACACACACACACAAACACACACACACACAAACACACACACACACGAGGATGCACATATATTGGCAGGGATTTGCATTCTGTAAAGAAAATGGAGTCGAGACGAAAACGATGGTGCACGTAATGAAGCAACAAGGGACCGACGCCGTTCAGCTCCCTTCCTCTGTGTGTGTGTGTGTGTTTGCTGAACAGACAAAGGGGGGGGGAGAGAGAGAATTGTACGTATGGAGAAAGAAAGAGATGTAAACAAAGAGGAGAGAGAGGGAGGGAGTTGTCAGAAAGTTGCAGCGGCAGGTTTCTTCAGGACGCCTGACCAGGCCCTGGACAAGCTTCTTGTTTTAGCGAGGAGCCTAAAATGTAAAAAATTCATGATTTTGCTCTGCTTTTTTACTTTGAATTTACTTTACATTTTTTCGCTGGGTACAGTATACGCATACTGCAGATGTGGGTAAAAAGAAAGGTACGCCACTCTGTTGGAGGAAAAAAAAAACAAAAAGCCACTCATCTCATCCTCTGTGCATATACCACCCACTTTCTCTCTCTCACACACACAAACACGCGCACACACAGATATATACACAGACCTTGTAGAGCTAAGCACCCAAACCACCCACACACAGCGGCAGACATGCGCAGTCGTAACGCGAAGCCAGACACACGTATGCAGCACATAGATCCGAGACGCACACCGAGCACGGACGTATGATCGCACGAGCACGTACACACACACGCACACACACACACACACACACGCACACACACGTGCTCTCCCTCTCGAGGAGGCAGACGTTAACGTGCCATAAATGGAGATGGAAGGAAGCGAGTGGAGCGCATCCATACATTAATATGCATACGCACACTAAAAACACACCCACACATTGTTCATCCTCTCTCACGCGCACTACACACACACACACACACACACACACACACACACACACACAAGGCAGTATGCATGCATGCATTCATACCAAAATCATCCAAGCGTGCCTGCTCCCACCACCTCTACCTCCTCCCTGTCTATTCGTTCGTCCCTCCTCTCTAGGGAGGCTCACGCTGTCCTCTTCCTCCGTCGCCATCTCTCTCATAGATATTTCTTTCCCCCGTTTAAGGAGCTTCTACACACACACAGCGCTGGATTTCATTTGAACAGCTGATTTAGAAATGACAAATAATAAATTGTGCACTCCTTGTTCCCTAAGTCTTCTCCTGATTATTTTTATCCTACTTTACTTTGTAATTTTTTTATCAAATCTGTACCGTCCTTCAGGTACCAAACTTGGCTAGGCTGCCGTAAATTGTGCTATGACTGAGCAATATGGCCTAAAATCAATATCGTGATTTACCGAAGAGTTCACTTCAACAACGATAAATGGACAATAATACCAACCCTCCCACACCGAAATTAAAGAATGTGATAAATACTTCGCAGTCAGTTATATTGATGGTATAATTCCTGTGGACCAGTTTTTCGCAGTTATTTTTATTGCCACTTTAATGAACGTTAAAACAAATAATGCAAATAAATTAAGAAAGATTCGTACTTTTAGTTGTTATTGAACAAATAAACAAACTGAACAAGTTTAGAAGTATGAAATAACTTCTAACGTCCTTGCTGAAACCAAAATGTTGCCTAATGATTGATGCTTTTTTTGAGGGGGGAATGAGCTGCTGCTTTTCCTCCTCAACCAGCTCTACCTTCAACAATTCGTATTTCCTCAATTTCCTCAACCTCATGGTCTCTTTCACATCTTTTTGGTGACTAGATGGAGTAGAGTCATGTGACTACAGACTGTACAGGTAGCGCAGCTTCTTCAAGGAACATGAACATAGGTACCCTATACACAGCCAAAAAAGACATAAACCACTTTCATTTCCTTAAAATACTGAATATACCATTTTGGGCAAAATGACGTCTGCCGTCGTCATAAATTTCGGTCTCGGATAATTTTTGGTTTATTGCTCAGGCTTAGCTTGTACCACGTGCGTTTTGTGCTTCTCGGTCTATTCATAGAGAAATATCAATAAAAAAGATTACATTATATAAATACATAAATATATATGAAAACAAATGAAAGGGTGGGAAGCAGCAGAAACTCTCTGGTAAATTCCCAGAAACTTTACATCGAATTCATGGGAATTAACGGGCCAATTCGGAGAAAATATCAAATATCACTTTTTTGTTGTTGTAATAGGAGATCCATTTAATATTTTGAGGTAATCATTAATGTATATCAAATGTGTTTTTTTTCCAGCGAGTTTTGGTTATATTTACCCAGAATGCCTTGTGCTATAGTGCGCTTCCTGCTTTTGAAGCGTTCTTTGGTCCGCTTGGCGTTCACATATGCATTCAAACCGCACCAGACTTCACTTTACTTGAACCAACACCTGGTTTGTAGCCGGACCAGAGTTTGCTTTTTTTGCTCAACATCAGAGTTTGATTACGCATTCACATCCCCCCAAATGAACCTGGTTTTTTTCCCCCCAGATAAATGAACCACATAGTTGATTTAAGCGGATTAAACAGGGCTGGTGTGAATGCACCCTCAAATTCCAGGTTTGTTCCCATATATTCCTGCTGATATACATGGGAAGTCTGAAAAAATTTTCCCATAATTTTACCAAAGTGAATTTTCTAACCACGGCGTTCAAGACCTTGTTATTTCTTAACACTGATCTGGAAACTGTCAGTTCTGGTGTGAAGAAAACCTCTGGGTTGTGTCTGTACAACTCAGATTCGGTCTGACAAGGAGATTTAAGATGATTCTTTTTCTCGCTTATCATTTTCTTGTCATGTGTGGGGAAGACCCAAAGATTTGTTGACAGTTACAAGCTACTTAGTCAACTTTCAGGCAATTTACTTGTTTTTTGTTTTGCCACACAGGCAATAAGGTGCTTACGATTTGCTCCATTAAAAATCTAAAAGAAAGGATTGAACAGAAACAAGCATAAGAAAAAGGAATGGACCTTGCTAGCTTATTGTTCTTAGTCACAGCAATCTAGCCAAGTAGTTTGGATAAACAAACATGGCGGATATGTTAGATATGCATAGGAGGTCACTATGCTGCCATTTGTCTTTTCGCACAAACAGCACCTTCAATGTCTAGAGTACGGATGAAGATTAGTGACATTAAAATTCTGTACTACTGCTAAATACGTCTAAAAGTCACATTAAAAGCACTGCTGCTGTCATCAACCTCACCGTGGGAGATAAACTGGGGCTCTGATCGATTGTCACCGTTCCTGTTGTTTTAAATGTTATCATTATTGCTTTGTTCATCAATACAGGAAGGTTTAGTTTTACTTTGGTGAGTTTGTCTTTTCTTGTGGTCATTTCCTGTTTTATGGAGACAGTCACACATCAGCTCTAACTGAATACTATGTTCTCTTATCTTTAAGTGAGTTTGCTAAAAATATTTCTTGACACTTTTTTTGCTCTTTGAATTAATTATCCTAAATTAAAGGCTAGAGTTTTCTTTTTCTTTATTTCATGCGCTGCAATAATAGGGGAACTTACTTATTTATGGCACATGTTGGTGAAAAAATTAATATTATAATGTTACGTTTTGAATATAACGGTACAGAATACATGTTCATGAATAATATCTGCCAAAACACACATTTTTTTGTACCTTAGCTCCACTGAACAGTTTTATATTTCATCCTATTTAAAATATATATTTTTTTATAAGTTAGCTTAAAAACTCAATATTTAGCAGTAGCATTATAATGATATAGGTATCATTTTTTAAATCGTATTTAATACTGGCAGATATACGTATGAAAACGTAATGTGTTGAATTCATCAGACATTCACATGAAGGAGAGGTTTCACCGGTTCTGGGTCTATGTAAAAAAAAATAAAATAAAAAAACCGACTTAAAATATGATAAAATATAACAGAAACAGTCATTTTGAGTTGGATAGACTTCAAACGTTTTGATTGTTGCACCATCTGTTTTTTAAGTAATAGATGGCCATCCACAGTTTGAGGTTAAATCTCGTTGAAATTACACATTTTGGCAATGTTGCCCTGCCTTTGTGTTCTGTCTAAAAGATCAGAGATCCTTGAGATTTATTTGACACATCACAATGCCCTTCACGTCGAAAATAATAGTTGGCATTACTGGTTTTGATGAATTAATCATGAAGGAAAAAAACCTTTCAGGGTTTAGCTGATAACTATTTAGACAGGCTTTAAATTCTGAAGGTCATTTGTTAATTTCTTTTAAAAAAAAATATTTTTCTTCCTTTATTTAAATTCTTATATTCAGCCAAAACATCTGTTTCTATGCCAACATAGTTTTTGGTTCATCTCCCATTTATACTTTGTTGCATCTTTAGTAAATAAATACCGCAACTTTCTTTTAAAAGGCTAACAAAGAGCTTCCAAACTGTTCCCAGCATGTTCAGCACACAGAAACAAATCCACGTTAGCCGATCGCTTCGATGTGTTTCGTTGGCTTCCCATGTTTCCCTGGTGCACTGTGGCCGATGGGACCGGCAGCGCCCCAATGTGTATTAGCGTGCAGATCTGAGCGGTGAATGAATCGACCAAGCGTGTGTGAAAACGTGCCGTCTGACTTCCCACTCTTTCTCTCTCTCTTCCCAGCAGCACACACACATTCAACACACCCCTACATATACACACAGAGCTGTATTCCCTGCCAAGTAGTCGCGCTTCTGTCAATCCCAGCACACAACCAGCCAGAAAACGCCTGAGGGAAAACCTGCGCTCTTGCCGCTGCAACTGCAAATATTTCAATTCAAACGCGAGCTAAAAAGGACCTCACACACTCAGTGCTTTGCAAAAAAAAAAAGTATTCACACTCCTTAAACCTTTTCACATTTTGTCACAGTCCAAACAAAAACATCTTTGTGTACTATCAGGTTTTCATGTGATAGATCAACATAAAATGGTGCAAAACTGCCAAGTGGAAGAAAAATAAACTAAATTTTAATATTAGTGTGGCATGCTTTTGTATTTATGTAACCACTATTACTTTCCTTTCCTTAGTATCCTTAAATAAAAGCTGGAGGACGCAACTGCCTTTAGATGTCATTTAATTCTCCGGTCTTATCCAATTTCACAATCGCAGAAGATTAGCAATTTCGAAAATCCAAAGAAATTAAATCCAGCTAGTTAAGTTCTTTTTTCCTTCTTCAGTTTGTAGATTTTGAAAGGGGTCTAATGATAAGATATCACAAAAATTCCTTGTAAATATTTCTGAAGTAGCACCAAAAACACTTATTTTGAATGTTGAAATCCATGTACTTTCTTCCTTTCATAATAAAATCCTTTCATTTAAGTCTGTTGCTAATGCTAAAATGTGAAAAAGTTGAAGGCGTAGAAATACTAAGCAAAGCACATCACATGCACATCAACATAGCTTAGTGAGCTCAAAGGTGGAGACTTGCGGTATTTACAATTTGAATTTTTCTTTAAATACTTTTTTAAAAATGGGTGGTAAACATTGGAAAAAATTGGACATTAGCTAGAAAAATTTGGTTGTTTTTTTTAGGGGTGGGGTTGGGGAGTTGAACATTAAAAAAAAATTAAAAAAAACATAAAAACATGTATCTTCTGCTTCAGTACAAAAACACAGCCTGATTGTACTCGTACCACATAAAATAAAACAACAGTGTGTTCGTAGCCAACAAATTTCTTTGATTGCAATCTGTAGCAATGTTGTTCCCCCCGGAGCCTTGGGAATAATAACAATAATAATAAAAAGAACAATGTAAAAAAACAAAAAAAAATTGTAACAGGGTGTTGGGGGTTTCAGGCAGCAGGGCCAGGAGATTGTAAACTGTCAATATACACATCGAAATGTACAACCCTCGAACTCATCGATGCCACAAAACACTAAACAGTCAAAGCAAAAAGGGGCTCAGCACAATCTTTCAGTCGTCACTGCCTTACAACGCTGTAGTTCGGACGCTTCGCCTCGCATACATTCAATATCAAAACAACAGTGTTACCGGAGTTTGGGGGAGGGAAAATATCGCTCTCTCCAAACAGGATTACCCTCACTGACAGCCCTCCCCAGGGAATGTCGGTGATTGATTGTGAAGAGAAAGAGCCTTGGTGACAATAAAAGCTTTAAAAAATGTAGAAAAACTAAAAGTTGAGAAAGGTTGCAGAGGAAAGAAGAGGTGAGTGTGTGTTCGGTTTTGGGGGGGAGGGGAGGTTCACGTTCTTTACTCTGCGACCTTTCTCTACGTCTTTCTGTCAGTCTCTGTCAGAAGAACGAGAACATTCTGAGAGAAAGACAAAAATGCGCAAAAGGAAGGAAAGTACAAGAAACTGACCAAACAGTAGCTGCGTTTCCAGGACAAATGAGCGCAAAGCTTTTTTGATAATCCGCCGAAGTCAAAAAAGCACAATTTCGTAATGACGGTGTTTCCCAATAAATAAGAAACGCAATTGAAATCGCACATGAATACATCTGCTCATGTGATAAGTCGTTAACAAACATGTGATGCCATCATCCACCTACTGTTTCCTGTCTTCTCCTACGTCTATTTTCCGCCGCAGTAACATCCGGTTGTTGATCATGTGACTTGTGTGATGTGAAAAAAGTGTTTTCCAAAATACTCCAAGTTCAACAAAAAAAATCTGAAAAACCATCTCATCCTAGCACAGATATTTTTAATGAGAAACATGGGGGGGGGGGGGTTTCCTCCAAAATTGACGAGTTTGCATTAAGCCAATTTATTTTCGTAATTCCAATTTGCGCAATTATATGGTCAATGGAAACGCAGCTTGTGAGAGAAGGAACAGATTCCCAACCACCTGGCAGCTGTGAGGGGAGGGGTGTTGTGTGACAACCGTCATGGAGACTGCGGCGGTCCAATGTTCTCGACTCTTTACCGCAGACGAATGAGTCCGTCCGATCCGCCTCCGTGTGATCGTTTGCTCAAAACAAAGTGCTGCCGTCTCCGCCGGCCCCTGGCATGGCATCAGCCGGCATGGTCCCACTAGACGCTTCGCTGTTATTGCCGGCCGCCGCCACGGCTTCCAGAGAGGCCGGGTCGAAGCCCTGCTCCACCCCAAGCACGTCGGCCTCCATCTTCACGCTGTCGGCCAGGAAGGCCGAGTACGCGTCGCTGTCGGCCATCAGCAGTTTGAGCTTGGGGATCCAGCTCTTCCGTACGACGCGCCGGGCGTTGGTGCACATGTCGGCTGCGATGGCGTTCATCTCGCTCTCCTTGAAGCTCGGTGCGAAGTTCTGGCAGTAGACTGGAGGAAATGGAAGCACAGAAAAGCGGAGAATCGTGGAGGGTATCGCTTTAACAGCACATGGAGTGTCTGACAGAAAAGCCAAGATGCCACAAAAAAGATGATATTGTAAAGACTCACATTTGACCGCATGCAGCACTCTGTTGTCCAACGGCTTCCGGCTGGGGTCATTGGTCGATGAGCGGATGCCGGTTCCACAGCTGTTAGCTAGTGTGCTCCTAACCAGATGAAAAGGACACAAAAGATCCCTGTAACCTCTTATTCACATATTTGATTCCATAAACTCTAATCGGTTAATTTTAAGGTACAAAACTATCAATAATGCGGAAAATTTATATTTTATGGTACTTTTAAAGCTTGGAAAGTTCTAAAAAAGCTCAAGGGTAGCAAAAAGACGAGTACAACGGTTTCAATTTTCTGGCCAATCACTGATTTTTAAAAAGCCTGAAAGTACCGATTTTTTTTCTTTTTGTCTAAAAACCAGCTAAAAATAGCAACAAAGTTGCTAAGTTGGCAACAATGGGGTGACTATTGTTAACAGTAAATGGCTGTCAGTCAGCTTTCTGTTAGCTAATTTTCAGACCTTTGCAGAAGTAGATGAGATCGGTTTCACATTTAAGTATCGGCTGGTCAACCGATTGATTGGTATATCCTCAAAATTGTTTTCAAAACAAATAACAATTTAGGGCTGAAACGATTAATCAGATTAATCATGATGAATCGACCATTGGAATATTTGTCAAGTAATTTACTAATAGATTAATTGTTAACTCTAACATACAGACTCGGAAAAGGTAATTTGCCACATTCACAATTAAGCCAAAACTTTACAAAAAAATTATACATTTTGCATTTAAGATGAAAAAAACCCTTTGTCTGTAAATAGTTTAATTCCTTAAGTAACCTAGTTTTACCTTCACCAAGTTCAAATTCTGTAATAACAAATCTCCAATTAAGCACCTTTTGACATCCAGTTATTAATCTGTTAATCCACAAAATAATTAACATATCAGCCCTACACTGTTACGTCAAGCTAATAGAGCTGAGCTTTTCACGTGATGGTGCTAAGAGTATTTTTCTAGCTGCAAATGGAGCCATTACTGCAAATGATAAAGCGTACACTAAAGGAGTGGTGCTATTGAATTTTATGCAATAAACAGGATTTTTTCTTGTTTAAAAAAAGAATAGGAATTATATGCGTGTTTGCATCTCATAATTCTAATATTATATAAAAAAGGTTTATATTGTTAATCGAAAAACTAGCAGAATATGGCAATTTGTTATTGATAAATTGATAGATTAATTGATAATTCAACTAATTGCTGGTTACAGTCTTATGAAAATTTGGATGTGCATCTGGGATTCTGTTGCAAAAATGTAAACAGTATTGATTAAGATCGATCTACGTTTTCCAAACTCTTCTCTCCTTTTTTATATCCAATTAATTGTCAGAAAAATCAATAGAATAATGGATAACTAAAGTGATCGTTAGTTGAAGTCCTATAAAAATTAGGGTGTGCATTTGGGATTATGTTGGTAAAATTTAACTGTATTGATTCTGATCAATCTAAATTTTTCAAACTCTTTTCTTTCTTTCTCTCTTTCCTTCTTCTTTCTGTATTTCGTTCTATTTCTTTCTCATGTCCTTTGCAGCTTCTATCATGTTTTACATTTGTTTTCTAACTCCATCCATCTTTCTAACCACACTGATAAAAAGCATCTCCACAGCATAATGCATGTTTCACCATGGGGGATTGCATGATGAGCACTGTTTTCTTCCACACAGCACTTTGCATGTAGACAAAAATCACCTACATGACTATCTTACCATGTTTTAATTGAACACTTTTGCAAGGCACTGTAGTGTTTCTAACATGCATGTGTTACAGAAACATTCTCAAAGCTCTTTCCAGTGAAAGCAAAGCTTTCAAAAAAAGTAAAACAAAAAGTGGTGATATGACGTGAGATGATTACCAACTACGTTGACCTCAAAATAAATTCACCTTTCATCAGAAAAAAACTGAAAGAAACAGTATTTTTCAAATCAGTCATCAAAACGTTTCATCTTTAAAGCCTTCAAGAAGGTACTTTGATAGCGGCTTTTCTTCACTTGATCCGTCTTCGCCTGCTTCACTTTCCCTCCCCCCACCCGCTAAGAAAGTTGACAACAATAAAAGACCTCTGCATCGCAGCAAATGGGAAGGATTTCAGCCACTGACCTGTCAAAGAACGCCGCCAGCAGCCGCCGGAGTAGCACTTTGTGGCGGGTGCCGGCGCTGACGTGACAGTTCATGAGCTGGGCGCGCGAGATGAAGACAGAGGTGCCGCTGACCAGCTCCAGCTTCTCCGCCGGGTCGCCTTCCTCGTACAGCTTCGGATGGCAGCGGTTGCCAATCTGGCTGATGAGCTCAGCGGGCAGCGACGCCAGGTCCTGCCGGGACCGCCCCCCTTTGCCTCCGCGCCCGCCTCCCGAATCGGGAGCCAAGTCTGGCAACGCCTCCACCCGTTCTCCGACCACTGAAGACGGAGGGAGATTTATTGTTACTGTAGCTGTGAAAATATTTCTTCCTACCTGGATATGAAAAAACATGGCAAATATTTCAGTTCTCCCAAATGTTTTCCAGAACCCTCCCACGGTCTTAGTGCGACAGCTCAGGAGGAGCGCGGCAAATGTCACGGTCGGACAGCAGGAGACCGCCAGTTTCCAAAACCACAAAAAAAACTTGTAAAAGCATACGTGGGATCAGTGCAACCTCACCGGACTATGCACAGAGTAAAAAAAAAAATAAAAAAAAAAAAAGACTGGTTCCCATCTCGATTGCAGGAGGGTTTCAAAAATATATATATATTTTTGGACAGAAATAGCACAAAAAAATTCTAAAACCCAACAAATTTTATTTAATATTTGTCAGCTTTAGTATAGTAAAAATGTATATATTTATGCATCCCATTAAATTTAAATCTCGGTTACTACTGCTTCCACTAAACACTTTAAGACAATAGCTGTGACAAAGTGCTATACGAATAAAATCAACAATCAACAAACATTCAAAATAGGGCAAGGACTGAAGAAAAAGACAACCATAAAATCAATAAAAACTCAAATGGAAATCAGATCAAAACTCTCAAAACAAACCAAACTTTCCAGGCAAACAAACCAGAGCAAAATAAGGTGTAAATGCACCCAAAGATTGCTAACTGAGCTGCTTTTTTACTCTGCAACAAGTTGGTTACAGAAGAGTGTTGATGCTACACTTGCTAGCTTAAAACGATCTGAACACATTGGCCTATTCATTTCCTCACCTGCCGCTCCAGCATTCAGCATGCTGTACATGGTGTACATGTTGCAGATCTGTCTGTACTGCTCTTCGGCACTCTCATCTGCAATCTCGTCCTCCTCCTCATCGTCGTGGTAACTGATTGGCGAGTCACTGGTGTACATGCTGAGCGTGCCCGGGCTGGTTCCTTCGGGGGTACCGATGTTGTTGTTGTTACTGTTGTGGTTAGTGTTGAGTCCAGCTCCTCCCACTAAAGTGGCACTGCCGCCGCCGGCCGCCATCGCAACACCGGTCGCCGGGCCTCGCCCTGACGCATCCTGCGTCGCTGCGTTACAAGACGAGGAAGAAGAGGAGGAGGACGAGTAGCGTGCAGCCTTCCTCATTCCACCTCCCCCGCCTCCTCCAGACCCCCCGCCCCCGTCCCGGTTGGCCCCCTCCCACAGCCGCTTGGCCACGGGGGTGCAGACCACAGAGTAGGGTGAGCCCTCCTGCCGGGGAGGAAGGAGGTACAGCCGGTTAATTATCATCACACCCAGACGCTTTAGCAGCTCATCAAATGCTCACGACTACCAAGGAAACGGAACAAACAGCGACATGTCAAAGTCTGTTGTGTGGGGTGTCAAGCAGTGAATAAAAGAGATTAACAGTTGATGTTATGAAGGTCTGTTGTAGGATCCTTTGAGAATAAAGCACTTTAAAGTTTCAACGGTTCTTTTTCAACTTTTGAATACACCAAAGCTAACGCTAAGTGTCAGAAATCATTTAATTACTAAGACGATCACAACACAAACAGTCCGTGGACACTGAAAAAATGCTTTGTAACCCGTTTACTGTTGAAGTTCTTCAATCATTTTCCCTTTATATAATTTTCTGCAGAGTATAAGAGAATGTAGTGAGTTTTAAGGTCTTTGGTCAGACGGTACCTGCTGCTGCTGAGGGACTTGCTGAGGCGTAGTGGCCGTTTGTTCCGTCTTCACCTTGGATACCAGGGGAAGAGGCGTCAGACAGGAAGCAGGCCTTCCTACAGGCGCTGCAGCCACACCCACACCCATCCCTCCCACTGTCTGGGTGACTGGACTCTGGGGCTCGGAGGACGGAGTCTCCTCGGCATGGAGACCCTGGGAGTCACAGCTTGGGGAAGAGACCTGAGGGGATTGGGAAAATGAAAGTTTGATCCATGCACAGTATGTTGATTTTATGCTTTATGATTTAACAGTCCAACATTTTTAGGAGTTTTGTCCTTCATAGAACCTTCACAATGATTTTTGTGAATGATGATGGAGGGATGGAGGAGAAAAGGATAAACAGTTGGATGAATAATATTTGGAGTCATAGACAGATGGACAGAGAAAATGGATGGATGGATGCATGGGTGGGTAATTTTTGGATGGATGATACATATATAAGTTTTGGATGGATGAATAGATGGATGGATAATTTCTGAATGAATAGAATGATGGACAACTTTTGGGGACAGTCAGACGGATGGATGAAACTTTTAGACAATGGGAGCAGGTATACCATCTTTCCAAACTTATCCAGACCTCAGGCATATTTCTACATTTATAGACTTTTCTAGACTGTCCACATACTTTTGCAAACTTCACTTTAAGCACAATGCAATGTTTGTTCCAGATAAACGTTAAATGACAAGCTGGTGAGAAAAGGTTCTGATCAAGATACAGATCTATGCAGTGAGGTACTCCAAACCTGATCAGATCACCACTGCTACCTGCAGTGCCACTATCATCATTCAGATATTTCTGAGTCACAACAGCATCATGTGTCAGGATTGCAATTATATTACGGTAACCAACAGTTTCCATTGAGCATGCTTGCCATACTGTTAGCTCATTCATTCACTCTGAAGTCACCTTGAGGAAAAACTCTGTGCCTTTCTCCATTATCTGTTGGATCTGGAGGAAGCCGGCGGTGTACATCAGCAGAAACTGGTCTCCGATGTTCATGCTGAGGCGCCCCGTGTAGCAGAAGGCCAGAATCTGCTGGAAGCTCTGCGGCTGCACAGCCGGCGGCAGCTCCACCACAGAGCTCTTCCCGCCGGCATTGAACAGATCCCGGAAGTAGGAGCTGCTGGCTGCCAGAACTGCACGATGAGCCTGAGGGGTAAACAGTGTGGGGATCGTGGGGGGCTCGTCAAGGTTCAAA
Source organism: Poecilia latipinna (assembly GCF_001443285.1). Classification (NCBI taxonomy): domain Eukaryota; kingdom Metazoa; phylum Chordata; class Actinopteri; order Cyprinodontiformes; family Poeciliidae; genus Poecilia; species Poecilia latipinna. Next base: position 204,045 of record NW_015112824.1, read on the forward strand.
CCACACAGTGATCCAGGCTGAATATATAAACAGACTGATGGAAACAATGTTGGATCCATTTGATTATCACACATTTACTACTCCACTGATGGTGAATATGTCGTTTGCCAAAATGCCTGCCAAGCAATTAAGGCGATCAAATTTCATGCTTAGGAGGTATGGTTTTAAAACACACAAAACTGTTTGATATTTTGTCATGTAATAACTACAAATTTCAATATATTTTATTCTATTTCCACCATCGTTTTGGCGCCCACTCCAGCTCAGCACCCCATGCACTGCATATAGTGCATACACACTTTTTGCACCACAGGATGTTTTGGGAGGGGCTTGAGACAAATACTCACTGGATATTTTACTTATTTTATGGGCAATTATTTATAATTCTTATCTGTAAAAATGTTAAACAATAAGTTGTTGTTTTTTTCCCCTATCACAATTATTTTAGTTCTTTATGCTAAAAAGAAGGCAGGTTGTTATGTGCCCATCATCTGATGAAAGACTATTAACTTTCTGATTAGATTTGAATTTTGAATCTTAACCCATTTGAATATGCATGCAAGTTTGAGATTGTAATGCGACTAAAATATGGAGAAATTCAAGTGCTTTGTATGTAAACCCACAATAAAGAAAGCTGAAAATAATTACTCAATTAAAATGTAAACTACTTCATAATCCACATATTTCATAAGGCAACACAAAAAGACATTGAATTCAACAAAACTTTACAGAAAGTTATTAGACAAAACAACTATTTGAAGTTTTAATTATGGAGAAATACTGTTAATATACTGCCGAATAAAATATTTAATACAATCTGACCTTAAAGGCATGCCCCTTGACGACCACGGAGACGTCACAATAGAGGCCCTGCAGCCGCTGTTCGTTCAGACACTCCAGGACGTTGTTGCCAAAGTTGGGGATCGCCATCTGCAGCGTCTGAGCCATAACGCTCTGCCCAGGACCACAGGGTCTGCGAAATTTACCACAGCAAGAAGGAAAGTCAGGGGCGTACATGTGGCAAACAAATAGACAAATATTATTGGAGTAAGAGCCAACAACTTTATTTGTAAGAACTTTTCAAAAGAGCAAAACTGAGCAAAAGTGCTGAACAGACACCATATTAAAAAATCAACATAAAACAAGCAAACTAGTGGTTTCCCAATGCCGATACCGATGTTGAGCCGATACCAGCGTCAAGTGCTCATACTCAACAATTTTTCTCATCATACTCCCATCAATTTTTTTTAAAAATGATGATGACATTTAATTGCTTTTAGATTTCATCATCTGAGATGTGTGATTAATTGGAGCAGAGCAGTGGAGCAAACTGCACTTGCTAGTCTGATGGACATCTGCACTTTCACTTCTTTCCTTCGTCTACAAGGTGAGCTGTCTACTTCTCTGTTTAGACTATAATAAGTAGATTAACCCAACTGGATTGCACATTCTCTTTTGGCTTTCTCTGTGTAAGCATTGTTGGCTTATTAAATGGGCCACAGAAGCTCGAGCCACCATCAAATAATTTTGGGCCGACTGGGCTATATATCTAAATTCAAGCGAAAAGTCTTTTGACAAGTGATAAAGTTTTACAAATGGACAGTGAAGAGACCTGCCTAATGTGTATAATGGGCTTCTTTTGAGCAAGACTCAACACATTCAGTGTTTTATGTGTAGCTTTAATATCAAAATCAGCTAACATGCTCTTATTTTCTAAATTACTACAGTTAGCATACATAGTATAACTAGCAACTAGCATGTTGACCTATAGTAACATACTCCATTCACTATGGGAGAAAACGTGCTAAAGCTAAAATTAGCTAAATGCTAACATTGGCTAAACTCCTGTCAAATCGCATGTGGGCCATCACTAGGGAGGAACGAGGAGCTAAAGGCATGTTGTAGATAGATTACCAAGGGAAGGGTTAGGAGTGGCTAAATGAGGAAGCAAAACAAATGCAGAGTAGACAAGGCGGTAAAAACGACAAAGCAAGAAAAGAAATCTTCAGAGATGAAAACTAGAGCAAAATTATGAGCAGATGGAAGTGAAGAGAGTGAGACAACTTGAGATAAAGAGAAAGGGTTGCTTACGTGCACGAAGATTAATGAATTAAAAATTTGGTAAACAGCTTTGATTCAAGTCTAGCTTCTAAATAAAAGAGAATTTGGAGGCAACTGGGCCAGTTATATAAGCTCTTCTTATCTTTATCCTAACCCTGTTTCCTTACATCTGATTCACTTTATAGAACTGTTTGGCGGTTTTTGCCCTACTTTGACATTTATTCTGTCAGTTCTTCTAAGCGAAGAACAAAAACTGCTTACATAACTTGTCTATTTCACTTCACCACAGAACAAAAGAGTCTCTGATCAAAAGGAAGGAAACCGTAGATCTCCCAGTGAATAATATATCCATCATTATAGCGTCACTTTAAAATGGACTGTATTTTTGTTTATAAATGCACAGCACATATAAACTAGCTGGGAACAGAAGTAAACAGCTGGAAACATAAAGGTGAGTCACAACGCCACTGAACAAATACGTCATATAGAAGATTGTGGCCTCCAAGCAATGGATGCAGGCCAAGTTCGGCAGACACCAGCGAGTATTTGGAGCACAGCAATGATGCGTTCTATCTGACCCCGCTCCAACCCCAAACATCTCACTAATCTGTAATAATATTTAACTGATTAGCCTTTCTCTTCTGCTGGGAGCAAAACACACTCGGATAGAACCCTGCAACCTAAGCAGCAGGCTTCACAGATTTATTCAGATCTTCTTGTATTTCCGGCAAGTGGCGACGACGAGACCTGCTAACTGAAATTCACAATTTTCACAACTTATTGTCTGAGCTTCTACACCAAATTGACTGGAAAAGGACTGACTTAATGATGATAAGAAGTTAATTGAAAAAAGTTTATTTGTGTAGCACAATTCAGTAACAAAGAGCTTTACACAATTAAAACATAACACAATGAACAAACAAAAAAAGCATCATGTTTCAGGCAAAATACAGAGAAGTAATAAAAAGTTGCAGTACAGACGACAATTAATCAATGTTCCAGTTATTATTAATTAAAAGCAACTTTAAACTGGTGGATTTTTTTTTTTTTTTTTGCCATGATTTAAAGGAACGCTGTGTTTTGGCAGTTTTGCATTTTTCCTGGAGTTTGTTTCAAATAAAACTGAACACTGCTTCTCCATGTTTGTTTTTGATTCTGGGGATGCAAAGTAAATTTCAACCAGAAGATCTGAGTTGTCTGAAAGTTTGATTTAAATCTCTAATGTGTTTTGGTTCTATAATCTTTGTGTTTCTAGATCTGGCTGCGACATTAGTCCTTCAATCCTAGAAATGGCCTTAAGGTGATAGAAGGATGACTTTGTAATTGTCTTTATGTGTAGTTGAAGGTTCAGGTCTGAGTCCATCACTAGTCCCAGATTTTAGACCTGATCGCTAGTTTCTAGTTGTAATAACTTAAGTTGCACGCTGATTGTACTGTTGTACTGTTGCACAGATTGTTCCCGTTTATGGTACGAAGATAATAACTTCAGTTTACTATAGATGGACAGACATAAAACCCCTAGAGACAGACACATTACAAATGATCATACTAAACAGACAGAAAAAAATAACAGTAGAAGAACGATTCAGAATGGGAAGAGAGCTGTATCAAATATAGGAGATAAGGAAGCTGTGGGAGATATTTCTTCATTGATAATATCTGGACATTTCTTCTAGTTTTACGATTTTTGTTGTGGTTAAATGTTTCGGATCATCTATGAAATTTCAAATTGAAAGGTTTCTTTTTAAAATGGAAGTTTGAATCTATATTGGATTTTTCTCTCATTACCCACACAGGGTCTCATCGTCCCATGGAGGCATTCGATTAACATTTCCAAGCAAGCTCTAAAGAAACCATACACTTTCTCCAACTCTAAGCAAGGTCCTGCCCCTCATTCTAGATGTACGTTTGACCACTTGTCTAATCAAATTAATAGAGTTTGTTTAAGTTGGCTGATTTCCTGGCACAGAGCTGGCTTTGAGACAAAGTCTAAACATTTTTAATAAGCCTGAGGTCAGGCCCAGTCCAGAAGCTTAATGTTAGAGCGCTTAATTAGTTCCAAAACCAATTTTGATGTGTTTGGGAATATTGTCCCATTCCAACTATGCCCTTAGTTTTAACTGCCTTGCTGTCAATTTGATGGAAAGTTAAAGAATTCATGCAATGCACCATTAGCACTGGCAGAGAAACAGACCCTCGCTATGATGCTACAATGGTTGCAACAAATTTCAGATTTCTTAGTGTGAAAACAGTAATTTTGTCTCCTCCAAACATGCCTATTGTCATTGTGGCCAAATAACCCAGTCTGTTTTGCGTGACCATAAAAGTTTCTTCCAGAAGACATTTGGATCCTCAATGTGAGCATTTAGAATTCCAGCCAAGCTCCTGTGTTAATTTTGGAGCAGAATGTTCTTTCTTCGTCGACATGGATGAAGTTGGCAAACACACAAGTTTCTGAAGCGCCCAGAACCCTAACTCCATAAAAGATTTTATGTACTATACTTAAAGGCTAATCCATGAATCTGAAACAATTTAAATTAACTCTACCAATTTTGATAAGTAAGTCTGCAACATGCAAAGATCTTGCTAACAGATATACAAAGTGTGTGATTTCAATGCTAAAGGATATTCAACCAAATATAAGTAGTGTATAACTTTGACTCTTTGTAGATTAAAGATAATTCACAAACTGTGACTTTCATCTAGTGGTTAATTTTTTTTTTTTTTTTTGAAAAACGTGACCTAGTTATTTCATCACTCCAGGGTGAAAATCTCCATAGTTTAAAGTCAAGAACTATTTTGTCAGTCTCAGAGAGGTAAGTGCATATAAACTTTGCATGTAAACCAGAATATGGTTAAACCCAACATAGCCATTTGTCACACCTGACTACATCAGCGTTTTAAATATTCTCCACAAGCATGACTGAAAAATATCACCATGAACAAACTGTTGTAAGTAACAGTATAGCACAACTCAACGTGGTTCAACAAACAGGCGGTATACATCTGAAGTAGAGGCTGTAGGATATTAGAAAATCTTGCAATAGCAACTCTGTGACCTTTAACACCTTAGTTATTAGCACAGTTATTTTTGTCTGATGTGGGCATCTGCTGCCAGAAGACACTGTCCAACTGGCTAAATATTGTACAGTGGACCCCCGGTAATCGTGGGGGTTATGGACAACAACCACCTGTAAATAGCTGAAATCTGCGAGTATTTGAGACCTCTGAAAACGTGTATCGCCAAATAATTTGGAGTTATATACCAAAGAAAAAAATTTGCAAATAGGTGAATCTGCGAATATCAAACCGCAAACAGGCGGGGTCCGTTGTAGTAGCATGTAAAATACAAGTTGGCAACACTTAGGATATATAAGCCCACAAATACTGCACTCCAAACAGTCTTTTGTAATATGAATATTGTACACAATGAAATTGTGATGATAATACTGTATATTCACAGTATATTGTTCAGCCTTAATCTGGAGACCATTCCTCCAACACAACACGGCAATGGCATTCAGGTCTAACTAGGTTTTGATACCAGTGGCCACCAGTAACATAATAGCCAATAGCGTGTCAAGTAGCATTGCGGATGTTTCAACTTCTAGTTGTGGTACGAGTAAATCTTCCAGAAATTGTCAGCCTCATCTTAAATTCTTCCACGTTTAGCCATTCACAGAAAAGCCACAAAGCCACCAACCGGAAGTTTCAGAGCAAATTTCTTAAACTAAAATCTTTCTCTAATTGCCGTCTAAACTACCAAGTCAGCAAAAATGTAGCACAAAGGTGACCAAGAGAGGCGCCAAATACAGAAAGATATCCTGAAAAGGCCAAAAAAAAACAGACAAAAACCCCCAATCATAATAAAACAGCATGCTGAATCGTGCCATCTTGTTTTCAGAAAGAACAAACACAAATAGATTTACTTTCATCAAAGTTCCTGGAGAACTCATGAAAACAGCTAAAAGTTTAGAAGTGAAGTGAAGCATTGGGGTGAGGGGAAAAAAAACATAAACCTGTCAAAGCACAAACAGATGTGTAGAGCCATCATTTCACAATAACATAGAGTGGAAAGAGGCAGAGATTTAAATTCCTACACAACCCAAATCAGTATAGCAGCATGCAGCTATGCACTGAATGCAACTTTGTTTATGCGGTGGCTTAAATTAAACCCGAATAAATCTGAAAAAAGCACAACAATGTCTCCGTTTGTAAATCTTTCCGTCTCATCCAAACACAAAACGTCTCCTGGGACACGAACTTCAGACACATTTTCACGTATAGGACACATAAAACCATCAAATATAACTCCTCCTGGCTTGAATTAAATTATAAAACGTATACAGGAAACGGGAAGGGTTTTTTTTTTTGTCTTAACTCCTTTAAAAAGCTGCTCCTTGGCTACAAAAGCAAGGCGGTAGTGATGGGAAGCTACTAGGTGTAAACGTGAGGCAGGATGCTGCGGGATGCACACTCAGCAAACCTTCCCCAGATGAACAATAAACGCTGGGGAAAAAAAAATAAAAAAAAAATAAAAAATTTTGACCGGAGGGTACCGACTAGGCATGATCTGCTGCTTTACGCCTCCACAACGCAGCACAGAGACTAGACGGTCATTAACGTTTTAACAATTTAATAATCAAATAAATCCTTTTAATCAATCTAATCACAAGGCTAAGGGGAGTCAGCAGGAGATTAAACGTGTCTTATTATAACCAGAAAGCACTTCCTCCATATGTTTTCTTTTATTTCTAATAATATAATATAATGAAAGATATTACATTACTGTGCTAAACTGACGGGACATTGCGCAACAACATTACACACCCATCATTCAAATGAACTTACCAAGATGAGAGTGCAGTATAACTGTAAGTGCTACATGTTGTGTTTCTTTCTATATTTATTTAAAATCATTGCTTCCTTACTCCAATGCAGTAAGGAAGTCAATTATGTCACTAATTTTACTGTAATATGTTATTGTGTTAATAATTTCAATTCATTTTAGGATATAAAATGATGGCTTATCAATAAAATAATAATCTTAGTGAAATATGTTTACTTTATGTTGACAATTGAAAATATTCAAAAGTAAAATATTTATATATACTTGTCAAATTTTGGATTTTGTGTTGCAGTTTTCTTTTTGTTGAATTTGTAATCCGGATATCAGCAAAATTATCATTTAAACAAGCTATAACATTAAAAATGTCAGATATTTATTTATTTACATTTTACTGTTCATCTAAAGTATTTTACTTTTTTTTAATTTACAACATTTTAATGCTGTGATTTACAGGATATTACTGTGAAATTCAGACTTTTCTTGAGTTTAGTGAGTAAGTAATATATCACCTCTATCAACCAATAGAAAATGAAGAATGAGGAAACAAAAGACTGTTGTTATTTGGAAAGAAATGAAGTTATTAAAAATCTCTAACCTCTCTCTGATATCTTCATTACGGCTTCCAGCTGTCAAGCCAACAAACGTTCAGAGGAATATTTCAGAGGCTGATAGTCGACGTGTTGCAGTTTATAGGTATAAATACAATGTGATCAAAAACTATTTGCCCCCTTACAGATTTTATCTACATCATCACATTTTCATGTTTCAGATCATCAAACACATTTTTTTAAATATCAAATCAGAGAATTAACCAGAGTAAATACATAATGCAGCTTTTAGATTCTGATTTTATTTATGTTAGTGAAAAAAAAGGTTATATAAACCAAACTGGCCCAATGTGGAGAAAAAAAAAATTGGTGATTAAACATAACTAGTTGGTACCACCCTTTTGTGGTACCAACTGACATTAAAACTTTGCAATGATGGCCAATGAATTTTTTTTGTTTTTTATTAGGTCATAGTGAAGGAATCTGGTCGTCCATCGGTATCTAAAGTGGAGTTAAGTGCAGATTTTCACTAGAACGCTCCAGAACTAACAACAAGTAAAGTGCTAAATAGAGATGCTAATAAATCAGATGCTAATAAATCAGCCTTGATTTCCTTTATTTTTGGGGGATCAGTCGATGTTTACACAGGAACCCAATCTCATCTGTCGATCTTTGTCACTTCCGTAAGAGTCTGAAAATCAACTTTGTCGCTCTATTCTGCAACTTTTCTGACAAAAATAAAAAGTATCAGCCAAAACTGGAATCGGGAGATCAGGCTTTTTAAAGATTGGTGATCGGCCAGGAAACTACAATCGGTGCACCCAAAGTAGTAAAATAGCATAAATAAAAGCTAGAACAGCTCTAAAAGCACATCAGACCAAAGATATTTCTGTCATAGAGAAGATGGCACAAAAAATGACAACAAAAGCGACAAAAAGTAGAATGCACACAACAAAGTTGGGAGACGATGCATGAGGCTGCCGACAACCCCAACGACACAAGCGGAATAACTCAAATAATTGTTCAAAACTGAATTTTATATGGACTCAGGTTATTTTTTTGTCCACTATTAAACTTTGTTTAGTGTTAATTTAAACTGATTTTAACTTTAAGTTTGTCTCACAAAAGAGCAAGAAAAACAAAATCTGTAAGGGGGCCAATATTTTTTTCACAGCACAACATGTGCAGTCATAAAAATAATAATAAACAGACAGCTATAAAGACAAAGCAAGTGCAATAAAAACTGCAAAAAAAGCTGTTTTTCTTACCGCTTTTAAAATATTATAGATTTATTAGTAAAATTAGACGTTTATCTGTTGCATTTATTTACTGTTATTTTTGGTGGATCAGGCTAATAATATGACCATGTTTAATAGTTGAGCTATTGGCTCTTGTAAGCAGTCTGCAGACAGCTGCTGCTTGAAGCTTGCCAACTATAGTTTTAAATGAGCATTACCTATTATGAGAGCATAGTGTGGAAATTAAGAGTGCCATGACAGTGATTGTTTTTCTTTTCTTTCCCCTCCAACCAAATGTGCCTTTGGTGTGCACAGCAAATGCCTACTGAGCAAATTTTTGTTTTTAAAAAAAAAGAAAAAAAAAAAGGAAAAAATCACAGAACAGCGACACCGTCTCCCGTCTAAAACGTATGAAACTGTGGCTGAAAGCGAAAGCCGAACAGACGTCCAATTAAAGAAGTCTAAATGTGGTCAGAAGGTCAGATGGAGTTAATCACACTGGCATCCAAATGCTGATATTGGACATCATCTAAACATAAGTGGATTGCTTCCCCATTTTTTATTTTTTCTGAGCTAAATAAACAGAAGCGTTGCAAGTGGACATAAAGCAAATATCCATAAGCAATTAGTGGCAAGAAAAACCTCATTAAAAGGAAACCATAGGAATGATATGAGTCATGGCTGAAATTTGAAGGGGGCAGGGTTGACACCCATAACTCATTAAAATTTAGTTCATCAGCACGATCCCTCACAATAAAAATCAACAACGTTTATGCTTCATTTTTAAAGCGATGTGGTGCATTTTGTTTATTTGCAAGGATACGTTTTTTTGTTTTGTTTTGTTTTTCCCACATCCATGCTGCTTGACTAATTTCATTTCAACATACACAGGGGCACGGATGTATGGATATCCTACACGCACCAACTTCTCCCCCCATACAGGTCAGAAAGGTCACAACAACTTGCAGGAAACATAAAGGAGAGTTAATTCAAAACACTTGACCCTTGCCCCGCAGTTAACATGTGCCCCATTACATGCTCTGGCTCAATGCTCTACTGTGTGTAGCTTTTTCTCTGTCTCTGTGTGTGTCCCTATGTGCTAAAAAGTGTCTTTTTAGCACTTTATGCAAAACCACCCACATGCAGCCCCTCAGTGTGCTGCAAGCAAATATTAAAAGTGTGTCCAGATAATGCGCTGTTTCTGCTGGAACGTCGTAATTACTAGACTTTTGATATGAGCATCAATCTCAGCCAAACCAGTGAGTTTACTACTTTTGGGAGGTTAAAAGGTATCCAGTTAGCAAGTAGCAGGCTAAAGCTAAAGCTAACACTGGTCAGAAGAAAGAAGCTGTCTCTCACGTTAAAAGTAGCAAACGTGTCCGTTAATCACGCAAAAATAAAATTCGCTTCCTTGTTTGAAGACGTTTGTAGCGGCAAGTGCTGCATTCGCCGACACTGAGGGCAGGACTGAGATAAGCAGCACAATGTGGCTACAGTGTAGCCTCCCCCTGAGCACCCCCACCGCTCAAACTTCAGAGACGACTTATCATTTATGCACATCAGTTATTCATTAATTCATCTTACGTGAAAGTCTAGCAGAGTCTCGCCGGCAGACACCTTGCAGGCTGAGTCCCGCTACCAGCGGTGAAGCAGGGCAAGTCGGAGCGGCCAGAAAGCTGTCGGTGCCCCCGCTGTGTGCCAGCCTCGATGCCCGGTAGGATTTGGGAGTGCTCGGTTGGCCCGGGCCGGTGTGAGAGACCGGCCGTGTTCAGCGGGAGGAGGAGGGGGCAGCAGCGGAGAAAGGATTCAAAATATAGCTTTTTTTTTCCTCCCTTTTATTTTAAATGTCAGCTCAAGCTCCAACTTCACTTAGAATGCAGTGAAATATTTCTCTCTTTTTGTCGTCTGGGGGCACATTAAAAAAATTCCTCAAAACCGTCGAGGGGGTCGGTGTTCTCCCCGCGTCTCCGTGCCAGCAGCACCGTGCGATGTCCTTCTCCTCCCGGCGGTACAGCGGAGCAGCTACCGATCCGGTTCGGAGACGAGCTAGTCCCGTCCAAGATGTCGCTTATGATGTCTTGCTTGAATTAAATTATTTATAATAAGCAATCTCGGCCAACCACAGAAGCGATACTGGGCAGAACTCCAATTTCCAGACTATTTTTTTTTCTTTCTTCTTCTTCTTCTTTTTTTTTTTTAACCGGGGAGGAGTTTATAGCGGGTGATCTTGGCACTCCATCTTTAACCGACATCAACAGGTCATCCCGGGACACAAATACGCTGCAACTGTGGGCGAGACAGAGGGATGGATCCGCGGCATGGCGAGAGGAGAACAGAGCAGAGAGGAGGGGAGAGAAATGGATACGAGAATGGCTGGAAGAAAAGAAAAACTAAACTTAGCTGGTTTATTCACTGTACTTTGTGATTTTAGGCGACTGGCAGCGGTTTGCACTTGCAGCTTGACGACCCGAAGAGACAAGGTTGCTTTTGAGGAAGTTCAGGAATGCGGGAGAAAGATGAGCCGGGAACTCATTGAGCCACAAACCGACGAAAGAAAGGAGAGCAGGGGCGCCACAAGAGATTTTGTAAGAGGGGTGGCTACACGGGGGGCCTCTTATAATAATACAACAACAACAAAAAAAAACAACAACAACCTTTGATTGAATCTTGGGAATGGGCTGCATGGTGCAGTTGGTAGCAGTGTAGTCATTTCACTCAAAGTAGAAGGTCTTGGCTTTGAATCCCAGTCTGTGGTCTTTCATGGATTTCTCTCCATCAACGGGTGGGTTCCAAAAATTTTCGTATGGGTGGGCAAACCAGGCCAGTAAAGATTTTATGAGTGCACAGCTAAACAAAAAAAAAATTAAGATATATTTATTATATTAACAATTGTTAATCTATTTTAAATTTTATAGATATGAATTTATTTATTGTGTATTACATTTATTTCTCAGTGGCAAACATTTTTTCCTGGAAGGGGCCATAAACCCTTTAACCCCCCTTGGGGGCACCACTGGTGGGTTCTCTCCAGGTACTCCGGCTTCCTCCCACAGTTCAAAACATGACTCTTAGGTTAATTGGCCTCGGTAAGCTGCCTGCAGGTATGAGTTTCTGTCCTGTGTGCTGCCCTATGATGGCCTGGCATCTCATCCATCACAGGATGACTGCTGGAGATGGGGTGTGGAGGTACCTGGGTGCATGATGACTTCAGGTGATTGGTAAAATAGGATACAAAATATACACTCAGCTCAAGCCGTGGGTAGCGGATAAAGCAATGAAATGTCCTGCACAAAACTTTTGTCCACTGACTCAAGCTTAATTATGAATCTACTATATTATGCTTGATTTTTCATATCTTGACCAACTGAAAATCTGTGCTTTTTACACGTAAAATTGATGTTATGGCTGATAACCATTCTTGGCAACAAGATGGAAATAAACATTGCTTGTTAATTGGCCAAGTTTTACTTATCAAACCAGCACCAGTATCTTAAAAAAAAATGACTAACATCGGGCGATACTGATATAGATACCAATATATTGTGCATCCCTAATAAATTTTGCCATAATTTATGGCATATGGTGAGACATCAAGCAGGTATTGACCTTGTGAAATTTGAGAGCAGTCCCAGAGAAAGTGGCATATATCTAAAAATAGGGCCCGACAAAGAAAACATAGAAATATAAATAAATCTTGTAAGCTATAAACATTTGACCCCTCCTATTTTAAAATCATTCACATTATATTATATTATATTATATTATATTATATTATACAGAATTTTTTGGGGATGATCATTGTCCCCCTCTCACCCAGCTCTTGGTGGCGCCACTGAAGGAGGGGGGGGGGGGGTGTGCAGCGCGACAAAAGTATGAAGCCGGTGTGAAGTGGTTAAAGTTTGGTCTGGCCCCATGTGCCCATCCCCCCACAACAGTTACCACAACTTTACCATCCAATTCAGAACAAAACCACAACAACAAAAAAAGACTCACAATAGCTTCACCTTCACTTTAGCAGCACACCATACCTCCCTGTTCATCCAAATTCATGAGGACACCTCCCCACCCCCTACAAAAACACAGTGCTGGAACGGGACAAGACGTCTCCGTCCCGCACCGGCTGATGAGTCCGAACCGCCCGGGGTGCGAGTTGATCCGAACCTTTCAACTTACCCCTCCGCTGGATTCTGCTGGAATTTCTTCCGAATGGAGGAGCGGCGCACAAGAAGAAGAAGAAGCGGTCTAGTTTCTCCCTCCCTCTGCCTCGCCACAGACAGTCATTCACTTTGACTGTATGCTGTGAACCAGCAGCAGCACACCATTCATGCACACACACACACACACACATGCATGCATGCAGGCGAGGATTGGAGCTCAGAACTATCGAGGAGGGGGGAACAGAGAGGAGCAAAGCGGGGATTTTTTTATTTTTTTTTTTACCCTCCCATCCATCCCAGGGGTTGCAGACTGATCACAGAGCCACTGATCGACCTGATAGATAGACAGGTAGACGGACAGATAGGGGGGATGCTGTCGCTACTGTTTTGCCAATGGAGCCATTGTAATGAACTGATATATGCCACCTTTACTTCCAGCAATCAATGACTTGGAATTATCTCGGTGAGTTAACTACTTCCTGTCATTAACCCGGCTTGAGATGACAACGGAGGTTATCGACGCGCGTCATTAGTGTCTTATTGTCAGATAATAAGAAATGTGCTCATCATGTGGTAATAAAGGGACAATCTAAAAATAAATCAAAGCGCATATATATATATATATATATATAAAATTTAAATTTGGCGGGAAGGTCGGCAGCATCAGCAAACCGCACATAAGTAAAGTAATCTGATTACTTTTAAAAGGATGACCGATAGGAGCCCAAAGGCGTCGCAGGAAGCAGGTAAGACGTGCCGCGAGCGTCCCCAGCCGACCCGACTGTCTGAGCCCCACCCACCACCAGTCCACGCACTCAAGCCCCGCACACTCACTTTTGTCTTCTGCCGGTGGAAGCGACTCCCTCGTGCCCTAGCCCAGCCAAAGGACGGTGAAAGCCGGGGGGCCGCAGGTTCGATGCCCCGCTGTCCTCTCAGTTGCGTGAAACAGAGCGTCTAGACTCCGGGCAGGTGAAGCCCCTCCAGGGCCTCCAGGCGCTGCGCACAGTGAATACTAAACAGGATAAGACTGCACTCAGGAACGGCACTGCGCTCCCCGCTCTCTCTCCCTGTCATGCCAAATACTATTAACTCTATAATTCTCCTGTGTCAGATGTATAGCGCCACGCTCTCTGGGCATCCATTGTCACAGCGCCCCCATCCAGATGTTCCGGTTTGTGTGGAGAGGCGTATACAGTATGAAGGCAGGTGATGCAAATCACGGACGGGTTACCGAGTCCCTTATTTGTAGATGTATATGTCCTCAGATTCCGTTTGTCAGGATGACAATGATTTGCTTGGCAGCAACTATGGGGAAAGTCAGCAAAACTCAAAATATGTCAGAAGAAGAATTGTAGATTTACAGTTTTAACAAGCAGACACAAAAACTGCGTGGAAGGTTTTCGGATGTCAAGTTTATAGCACATTTCAGCAACAAGGCAGCTTAACGTGGTTACACCATGAAATCATAACACAAGCAACAAACATTACATTTTGTCAGATGCCATCATCAAGAAAATATACCTAAAAAAAATACTCTGATCAATGTTCCAGTTATCACGAATCAAATGTAACTCACAACAGGTGGCTTTTTTTTTCTTTTCTTTTTTTTTGCCTTGCTTTACAAGGTGCTCAATGTTTCGGCAGTTTTGCAGTTTTCTGGATGCTTGTTCCTGATTCTAGAGGAGCATAAAAACGGAACGCCGCTTCTCCATGTCTGGTTCTGATTCTGAGAATGCAGATGTGCCGCCGATCTGCCTGGAAGACGATTGAAGGTGTTGTCCGTCAGGGGAAAGGAAATGGGTTATGAGGTTCAATGGCGACCCAGGAACCGTGGCCAAACCTCTCCCTGGAGAACGCTTTCAAGGTCAGAGGAAACCTAGACTGAGCTGTTTGCCACAAAGAAGAAGTTTGCAAATAAGAAAACTTTTAAGAACTTTCAGATATGGTGGTGGAAGCAGAATGTTGAGGGGCTTTTTTTTCACTTTAAGACGTCGAGGGATGTCGACAAGAAGTCTACACTCTGATTAAAATGTTTTATCTTTGTGAGGTAAAACAGAATTTTTTTTTTTATTTGTCAAGAGAAAGTACATTGCGTAAAGGCACATTATTGGACAAGGTGAGGTAACACTGGGATGAAACTAAAACCGTAATGTTTGCTATAACTGATACAAAATATGAAAAAGGAGACAAAGCTCACAGGAGAAAGTGCAGGAGTTTGTTTTCTAAATGAGACAAAAGTGTTTCCTGTATTCTTCATACGTCTGAACAAATGGGTGTAACTGAACGACAGAAGTCTTTTCTTACTAAGAAAACATCTAGACCTGGTTGAAATCTTTTAAAATCCTCGTGGAGGAATGTGTTTTTGTAGGTCAAAACCAAATTTTTAGCTCTCCAATTCTAAAAGGTTAAATAAGGTACAAAAACAACACAAAAAATGTGCCACCATAGTGAAATGTTGTGTTGGCAGGACATTTCACTATTTCTCTGCGGTTGCTCTCTGTTGGATGGATTCTACGTTGTGACAGAAGGTGTTACAGTTCCAGACAACACTGAGCTTCACTGAAAACCTCAGCTGTCTGCTGGAAAGTTGGAGATTACAGGAAGTTTTATTTTCTGCATTTTCTGCTTTGTTTCATTTTATTCAGACTGTTTTGTCATGCTCTAACGACACACGAGAGAAATAGCTAAATGTGTACAGTTATTAAGAAACGCATTAGCAAAACAGTTAGTCATTTCTCTGTGGGCACTGAAAGAGCATGGACTCAGCAGGCAAGAGGCAGCGAAATTGAATTTTGTTCAGGCGACTTGTCCAATAAAAAGGCATCACTGTCACGCCGTAACACAATACATTTATGGAATGCAGTGGCCTTATCTTCTTTCTGCAGAGATATTCTCAGCCCCGTACTTCCTCAATCTGGGGAAATCGAGGTGATTCTATAGGCTATGTTTAGCCTTTCATTAAAATGCGCCGCTAACTGCAGGCACGAGGATATTAAATTATTATTCATGAGACTGACGTGTTTTATGCATGTTTACTGGGCGAAAAGTAGGCCAGATTCCTGCTGACTGATGAACCCTCTCACTCTATTTTTTTATACGTCATACAGTTTCTCTGCGGCTCTATTGGCAGCCCCTGTGTGGAGGAACTTTGGCAGACCGTTGTAGCATTTAATGTCGGCCAAGTCACGTGAAATTAAATGTACCCAAAATTATCAAAATACTACGTTTTTCATTTTGAGGTTTAAACACTCCACTTAATATGTGTTACAGATATTTAAGATCCAAATGTTCATAGTTATCCAATGTCCCAAACTTATATTTCTCTTAGGAAAAATTATATTTTTTCTACTACTGCTTTATGTTTTTCAGTTTTTAATGTCTTGCTGCAGATTTCCTTAATTGACTGCTTATTTGTAGATGGATATGCCTTGATCTAAGCTATTCCACTGTTCCAGTTGGTGGAAGTCAAGGTTATTTAGGGATAACAATGTAAATGGGGCTGCATCTGAATGAATGCCACTCCTCAGATTTTTTTACGTGTGAAACATTTTAGAAACTATTTTTCTTCAATGTCACAATTGTGGTGTACCTTTAGTTAGTTTATAACAGAAAGTCCCAGGAAAATGCATTGTAATTTGCTGTGAAAGTGTGTCAAAATGTGAAAAAAGTATGCATGAATATTGTATGACACTAATATATTATTTATGACACAACAGGTACAATTGAATCCTTACCATAAAAATGTTATTTCATTGTAGTTATATTTAGGCATAACATCAACTCCACATGAGGAATTATCATCCTAAACTAAAAGCTTTGACTTACAACAATGGGATAAAAGAAACTGAAAAAAAGTTACTGCATTTAAGAATTATATTTTAAATATAAACAGCAATGACAAGTAACATTATTTGTTTAGAGAGAATGATCTTTGAGGTACATGCAAGATGGAATGTGGATGGAAAGAAGGCGTTTCTCTGTGTTTGAATACTTATTTCAATATTCTATTATATGGTAAATTGACTTGCCATACCAACGGAGCAACCCAACGGTTCAGACCTTCTCTTTGAGCCGCACAGGCATCCGTACTGTCACTCGAGTCATGGCTGCTCCCATGTGCTAGTTTGAGTAAATTGCAAAGCAAGCAACGCAGCAGAACTAAAGACATTAACACTGTGGGACAGAAAGACGTTTTATAGAGCAGAATAGAAGAAGACCGAGAGACGGAAGTGTCGCAGGTAAATAAATAAATAAAATGGTAGCACTGCCTACTTAGCCTGACTAGCATCATTTATGTGGGACGAAGTATGAAACAGTCGGCTTGTTTGCCTGCTTGCTTAAAAAGCTGCTTCGTTTAATAAAACACACGTAGCATCGCTTACATTTACAGGCTCTTTGTAACTAAGTTTTACGTAAAAACAAACAAAAATAAAGCACCAAACTGAATTTAAAAGAAGGTAATGTATAAGACAATATCTAGAAACGAAGGTAGGGGAAAATCGTTTTAACTGGATTTTTACAACTCGTACGACAGTTTCCCCCCATAAACGCTTGCTAAATAATATAATACGCTAATTTACCAGGTGTCCTGCATTGGAAATAATGAAAACTGACTCTGGCTGTTTCTGTGGCACGTTGTAGTTTTTGAGGTTTTGGAGTAAAATTTCATCTTTAAATTTTTTTATTTACTGACCTCATATCTAGAACAGATCCTGCCAGAATTGGCTATAAACATAGAAATAAAGACACAAATGATAATTTATAGTAGTGTTAATGTCACATAATCCCTGTTATTTTATGTCCTATATTATTTACAATCTTATCGTTCTATAAGTTGCTTATATGTCACTCATTATTCTCATTTTTTCATATTATGTTTTTATTTATAAATATTTTTTTATTATTAGGTAAGGTTCTGAAACAACATCAAAAACTTTGAGCATTGCACTGATTGCTTTGTCGTCCAACATATTTGAGAATGGGAAAAGTATGGCATAACTAAAATTTTTGACTAATCATTTGTGCACTTTGCTAAATGCTCTCTAGATGCGTAGATCTGGGTAGTGGAAAACCTGCTGGTTTAATTGGTCCTTGATGTGGTTCTATAAAGTATTGACATGCACACGCCACACTTTTCAGATGCATTTTTAAAAAATGCATAAATTTCCTTCCTCTTCAGAAATATGAAGTATAAAGTCTATATGTATGGTCTATCAAATAAAACCATAATACAATACAGTGAATTTTGTTGTGGTAATGTGACAAACGTCTCCTTTTGCAGGCTGCGTCTCATGCTGGCGCGTACGGCCCGGCGGCTCCTTCTCATCACCTCCAGTCGGCTCCATCCTTCCCCCTCGTATTCAGCCAATCAGACGTGTCGGAGAAGACGGAGCTCTATGGACCCCCAGGTCTCCGCCGCTGACCCCTCGTCCGAGGTTAGTTCTGATTCGACGCACGTTTCAGAGGAACCGCCCACCGCCAAGCTGTTACCTGGAGAGACCGTTGTGAAGGAGGGGAAGGCGGCCATCTTGTTTCCCAACGCCAATGAGGTGTTTTACAACCCGGTCCAGGAGTTTAACAGAGATTTAACGTAAGGCAACTTCAGTGTTGGAACAAAACATGTGGAAAGTATTCAAAACAAAGGCGTTTATGCTACTTGGTTCCGCTTATATAGTTTTGTTTTTTTTTTTTTTTCCAAGATGTGCCGTGATCACGGAGTTTGCTCGAGACGTGTTGGCCCAACGGGGGGTGAAGGTGCTCGTTCCTGGAGAAAAAGATCGAGTGGTGGTGTCTCTGCCGGAGGAGACGAACGAGGCAGAGATGGCGGAGAAAAACGGTGCAGAGAAGCCCAAAGTTACAGCAAGAGTAGGGGAAAAATGTGAGGTATGCACCGAGTTCCCACTGGTGAAAATCTAAAAAGTAAGGTGGATGTTACCACCATACAGTAAACACATGTTTCTGCTGTTGCGTTTTGTTTTAATTGTGCACATGGAGAACCTGGAATATTGACAGATGTTGAATGGAAAGGAGCTGCTGTCGTCGTGATGGAGCATTAAAGGGGCAGTGTTTTGTAAAATCAACTTTTTTTTTAGATTCTTTCATGTACGTTTGAAAAAAAAAAAAATCCCTTAATCTCCATGGCAACCAGTCAGCTGTGCAAAATGCCTGGGTGACCTTGCTCCGCCTTTGACCACAAAGCTCCTCCTCTGAACTGCAGCTTCTGAAGTTTCAGAGCTTCCTCCTCACAGAGCAGCTCTCCCCCACTCAGCTCTTTCAGACTAGCCAGCAGCAATTGGCAAACACCTGGTGGAACTGAACCATTTGAGCTCATTATACGAGTTATTTCTCAGAGCAACGCTGGTTAAAACATTAACGGGTTAATAGAGGAGCCACGTTGTGATGACTTCCTGAAGGCGGAGTTTCAGAAAGAGCAGGAGTTTCTTAAAGAGACAAAGGCCCAATTTCAAGGTGTTAAATAGGAAGTAAAATTTCTTCTAAGTCATTATATATATATATATATATATATATATATATATATATATAGCAATTTTATAACAACTGAAGTTAACATGGTTACTGTACTGTGCTCTAAAATAGAACCTTTAAAAACTGAACTGGTGGAGATGCAAATGCTTCTGAAGTGAAGCATGAAGTCTATCACACTGAGTGGTCTAATTTCCACTGGGAGGAGTCTTCCTATCCGGAAAAACACACACACACACACACCCCTACACACACACACATAGTGCTTCAAGTATAAAACCTCTTTTAATAAAGGTTTCCATCAAGCTGCTTATATTAATCATCTACTAGGTAATTTCACACTTTGGTGGCCCCAAGTGGTCAGGAGAGGTAATTGGAGAATTTCCTGAAAGTTGAAAGCATTTACTGTACATACTGTCCCAGTTCTCACAGGAGATGAACTAGTTGGAGTTGGTGCTGTGCTTTTTTAATTGAGCACTTTTGTTTGTTTTTTTTTCTTTGTAGATTTGTTCTCTTTAAAAGGAAGAAAAACACTTTGAGAGTGACTTATTCATTCAGAAAAACTTCATTTATTGGCCTTAAATGCAGAATGCTGCACAGGAAGTTGGCAGCAATTCAAGCTAGTAAAAATGTAGCTAAAAATCTTGATTTTTTTATAGTATTTAATCCTTTTAAATTAATTTATGAATTATTTAGATCATTTTCTTTTTTAAATATCAAAACCCTTTTATCTTGCTTCATCTACCATTGTTCCAATTAGTATAAAATTCCAGTAAATCGCGTTTCTGGACTGAAATAACCAGAACAGATTATTGTGTGCTAGTGTTAATTTTTTCTTCTTTTTTTTTTTTTCGCTCGTCTCCTCAAACGTTCAGAACGGTCTCCGTGTCCTGGAGGGCCTGGCAGCCTCCGGGTTGCGCTCGGTGCGTTTTGCTCTGGAGGTCCCCGGCCTGCAGAGCGTCACCGCCAACGACTTCTCCAGCAAAGCGGCGGCGCTGATCGCCCGGAACGCCCAGTACAACCGGGTGGACCACCTGCTGCAGCCCAGCTGCAGGGACGCCAGGTCAGCCAGCCGCTGCGTTTATGTGTCTGGATTTCCTTCACTGCTAATGCTCCGTGTTCCTATGTTGAGCTTTGCATTTCGTGACCCGACTTATCCCCTTCCAAATCTTTGATTTTAACTAATTTCCCCCTTTATTTTTCCCCAATTAAATCATTCTTTCTATTTATGTAAGTTTAATTTCAATTTTCTCAGCAATTTTCATTTCTCATTGTTTCTTTTTTTTGGTGTCCAGCATGCTCATGTATGAAATGCGAGGGAAGAAAGAGCGATACGATGTCATCGATCTGGATCCCTACGGAAGCCCGGCGGCGTTCCTGGACGCAGCAGTGCAGGCCGTCAGTGAAGGAGGTGAGTTGTTGTTCAGACTGACTGTCGTCTGCTTCGGTTCCATCTCACCGATTAGTTTTTAGCCGATTACCGACCTTTTAAAAAGCCTGACCTGTCGATAATGTTTGTTTTTGTCTGAAAAGTAATTAAATTTACCAGTTGATTTCCAGACCGTTGTGCAGATCAATACGATCGGTTTTTCATGTGAGTATTGATCGATCCTCGATCTCCCAAATGTTAGAAAATCTGGCCTGATTTATTTATTTATTTATTGGTGCAATCCTAGTAAATGTTGAGTTTCCATAAGTGTAAAACATCCTTATGATTTAATTTCTGTCAGATTACTGATTTTGAAGATCTATTAAAGTATTAAATCAGATTCTTTTATATGGGATTTTATTTTTATACAGATGTAGCACAAAGCTCAGTTTACTAATGTTTTACCTGTAAAATTACATGAATAAATTCTCTTTCCTTTAACTACTGAAAACCAGACAGACGCAGCTGGAGCTTTTTAGGCATCAAATATGTTCATGATTTATAGATCTACCTAAAGACAATGTTTCTAGTTTCAGTGCTTTGTATTTCTGCAAAGCAGAAAGCAGTGACAGTTTTTGGTTGAGAAAGAGGATTATTCATTTCAAACATTTGATTCCAGCTTTTTCTTAAGACAGTCGCATAAAACCAGAGCTAATCGGTTTGATCGGTGCCGACCGTCTTCTCTCCGCCAGGCCTGCTGTGCGTGACGTGCACCGACATGGCCGTGATGGCGGGAAACAGCGGGGAAACCTGCTACAGCAAATACGGCTCAGTCTCCATCAAAAGCAAGTACTGCCACGAGATGGTGAGTTCACTGGAGTGGGAAAACGGAGGCACTGTGGTCGTGATCGCATTGTATCAAAACGGCCCAGTTACTGTAACGCTTAAAGTAGTCAGAACCTAAAACAAAAACAAACCGGGTTCTTTTCTTTTTTCAGTGACGTTTTAGGTAATAACCCTCAAATCAGAGGAGATTTTTCTATTTGTCGTAGAATTAAATTGCCTGTTTGTTTCTTTTAAGCACAAGGTTATGTCTTTTATTTTTCTTATTTTTATTCTATTTATTTGACTTGAATTTGCAAGAAAACAGAAATATCAGTTTGATTGCGAATAGAGATGCACCAATCAAGCTTTTCCTGACTGATATCAGCTCCTGGAGATCTTTAAGGTCTGATCTTTCATGTCCAAAAAACAAACAACAAAAATACAATATTACACTCATGTAACCATGTCTCTAAAGTTCACAAATGATTTTTTTTATATATTGAACTCAAAAGAAGTGCATTAAAGTTCATACTGTTGAAGTGTTTAAAGGCTGAAGAAAAGGTGGAAGTTGTTAGTTTTAATGCTTAATAAAAAGGATTTTTAGGTGTTTGGTTTTCTGATCAGCCTTTCCTGATCTCCACCTGATTGATTTGATGCATCTCTGATCTACATTAAATGTTAAACAGATGTTGTTTCCTCCTCTGCAGGCTCTTCGTATCATCCTCCACAGTTTGGACCAGCGGGCCGGAGTATACCAGCGATACATCCAGCCACTGCTGTCCATCAGCGCCGACTTTTACATCCGGGTCTTTGTTAGAGTCTTCACAGGACAGGCTACTGTCAAGAACTCTGCCAGGTACTTCCTCCGTCCGTTTGTCTCTTTCTCACACACACAGACCTGTTGGCTGTCCAAAAAAAGGCTGTGCAATGGGAGACGATTGATCCTGGAACTGGGCCGATACAGAAACCAAATCTGGAAGGAACGATGAGAATAAACTGAACAATATTACAAATAAATCACTGCGTTATGTTTCAACTGTTTCTATTTTCTTAAAATAAGTTTTATCTTAATTTATGTTGTTGTTTTTTTTCATTTAGCTTGAGCTTAATATGTTTTAGCTTATTTTATTGAGTCTTTTTATAGTTAGCTTATTTTAACATGGATGGAGTTTTAGTTTAACTTTTTCTGATTTGAAAAGACCAGCAAAAAAAGGAAATGTGTTTTTATCGTTTTTCAGATCTCTGGAAAATTAAGTCTTCAAACTTTATTGCTTATGTTTTTCCAAAAACAAAACCAGAATTTTCAACAAAAAATTTCCTATATATCCAGTTTTAATCCTTTATCTATAAATTAAAACATCTCAACTTGGTTTTTTGTCAAACCTTTTGATTGGTTTGGTTTTACAGTCTTTAAGATGTATTATTATAAAATAAATAGCGTCAGAAATGCATGGTTTTATCAGAAAAAAACAATATAATGCATTTTATTGTGCCATATTTTTAACTAGATTTTTTGTGAATCGGTTTTTAATCAATTAAAATTCTTAAAATTTCACTGTTATCAAATATAACTTTTTTTGTTTTGTTTTGCTAGAGTTTATTAACTTACATGGCTTAATAATAATAATTATTATTTTTTATGATTTTATTTTACTAGTAGTAATTAATGTTTTTTATTTTTTAAGTTTGGCTTTTTAGCCCAAAGCCAAACCAGGTGATTTATTTATTTTGCTCAATTTGAAAAAGATATTTGAGTTTTAAACCTGGAAGTTTGTTTTGACCTGAAAAAACATGTACAGAAACCTAATTATTTCATTTTTACTTTTTTTTCCCATTTAGTTTTTTAGCTTATGTATGTTGCTGTATAAGATAAAACTCGTTTGTTACAGATTAAGAAAGATAAATAACAGCAGAAAAACTGGTTTATTAGCACCAGTATTGACATATAAAGTCATACTGAATCATGTGAATATATAAAGCCACTACTAACACACATCTTATGCTCATCCAGTCTGTGAAGAAAAGTTCATTTGACAGAAATGTGAATAAAAATGTTGCAGAAGTGACGTCCGTTTGTCTCCCCATTCTCTGGTGGCAGTAAACAGGCGTTGGTGTACAACTGCGTCGGCTGCGGCTCCTTCCACATGCAGAGGCTGGGTAGAAGAATAAGCAGCGGCAAACAGTAAGAAAGACACGATAAAAACTGAAACTCTGCAGACGTTCAGCTGAAGAGCTGAGGCAACGAAACAGAAACGTGTTCTCTCTCTACGGGCTGCAGGGGAAAACTGGCTTCATTCTGGTCGGGTTGTCTTTGACACGTCGTCTGGGCAGAACTGTTTCTCTTTTATGTTTTTGCATGGTGTCTGAGAAATATGAAGCGTGTGTGTGTGGCGGTGGAAGAAACCAATGAAGACTTCCTGATAGTTGTTGTGAAGTATGAAATGTCCTTGTTCTTAAAACAACAAACTTTTCGGTTCTTTCTAAGGTTGTATCGGCCTTTAAATGTGGAATACCTACACTAGGGTCTTCGTTGCACTTCCTAACATGTCTAGGTTGCATCCTAATACACATTTTTGACATTTTAAGAATGTTTCCCTCCTATCTAAGTGTGAATGGTGTGCTTGCAGCATGAAGTATTCTGCTGCCACTGGACCGCCGGTCGGACCAGAGTGTGAGCACTGCGGACAGAGACACCAGGTAGCACACAGATATCAGCACTCAAACGCAACATCACACCTCATCAAGACTCTTTCCTAACGTCTTTTTGTGTTTGAGAAGCTTGAAAAGCGGTCTGGGCGTTTGAACAATCTGCTGGTTGTGTCTCGTAGCTGGGCGGTCCCTTCTGGGCCGAAGCCATCCACGACCTGGACTTCGTCCAGAAGGTTTTAGAGGCCGTGTCGGGGAACCCGTCCAGATTCGGAACGTCCAAACGTATCGAGGGCATGCTCAGCATGGTTACCGAGGTAACCCCCCATCGGGTCAGTGAGACCGAGCCGGTGTGGTTGGGGGTCGTGGATGATGAATGTTTTCTCTGTGTATTTTAGGAGTTGGAAGATGTTCCTCTCTACTACACAGTGGACAATCTGAGCAGCACAATACACTGTAGCACTCCGTCGTTGCTCCAGTTCAGGTAGGAGACACAAACACAGCCCTGTGCATGATTAATTATGATTTACAAAAATACCCTAAAACAAACTAATATGGACAGTTTTAGGAGTCTGGGATGTTTGCGTGCGTCCTTAAAAAGTCTTAAATTCATGTATCTAAAACAAAGGCCTTAAATTTATAAAAAGAAATGTAAGTTGATCAGGTCTGACATTTTGGCGTGGCAGGAATATTTAGCCTCGTGTACAGATCTGGAAAAAATTAAGAGACCACTGCAAAAC
Organism: Poecilia latipinna; assembly: GCF_001443285.1. Lineage (NCBI taxonomy): Eukaryota > Metazoa > Chordata > Actinopteri > Cyprinodontiformes > Poeciliidae > Poecilia > Poecilia latipinna. The sequence goes on from NW_015112824.1 coordinate 228,961, forward strand.
GATCAGTTCTCTGGTTTTACTCTTTAAACATATATGTTTGAGTAAAATAAACATTGTTCTTTTATTCTATGAACTACTGACATGTCTTTGAAATTCCAAGCAAAATGTTTTTACTTACTTGCAGAAAATGAGAAATGCTCAAAATAACAAAAAAGATGCAGTGATCTCAAACCTCAAATAATGCAAAGAAAACAACAATACTAATGTTTTAACTCAGGAAGAGTTCAGAAATCAATAATTGGTGGAATAACCAGGTTGAGTGCAGTGGACTCTTGGGTTTTTCCAGAGCGGTATTCTCTAATATGTAGTTTTTTGTCAGGCAAAAGCTCGAGTCTGCAGACATCTTGGTTGAGGCTACCGCTAGCTAGCTGCTAATATACCCTTCCTAGCTAGCTAGCTAGCTAGCGAGCATTTTTGTGTCTACCATGGGTAAGGGCAAATTTGGCTGAACCACGTTAGTTTTCACCACTGGCTCGCACCACCGCTAACTAGCTGCTAACATACCATTGCTAGCTAGTACCAGTAACTAGCTGCTAACGTACTGTTTAAAATGTCCTAAAACGTCTTAAATTAGACTTGTTGAATCCTCAGATTTGGAAGACTATTGGAGCAAAAAAGATGCAGAGCGCTGTGAAAAAATAAAAAACAGATTTAAGATGCGAGTTTAATCTTATTTGAGCTGCTTGTGAAAAATTATGCGGTCAATGAACAGACGGAAAGGTTTGGGTTTCCGTATTACAATAAATTATGAAACAAACATGACTAAATCTGAATAGTGTGGATGGTTGAACTGATGTAGCGTCTTGGACTGACTGGATCTGCTCTCCTGCAGGTCGGCTCTCCTCCACGCAGGCCACAGGGTTTCTCTCTCTCACGCCTGTAAAAACGCGGTGAAGACAGACGCTCCTCCTGGAGTCATCTGGGACATCATGAGATGTTGGGTAGATGCTTCACAAAACACGTTTTCAGTTATTACATCCCAACAGAAATGCATATTAAAGAATCACATGATAATGTGGGTTTTTTTCTTCCCCCCGTTTTCGTCTGTGGTAGGAGAAAACGAATCCTGTAAAGAGGGAGAAATTGTCTCAGACCAGTCCTGCGTTCAAGATCCTCTCCACTGAACCCAGGTGAGACGAGACCCGATGTTTTATCAGAAGGTCCAGTGGACGGGCTCATGTCAGGACTTAATTTGGAAAATTTTTCCTTTTGTTGTAAAAATGACCTGTGTGTATTTATGATGTGTGTGTTTAGTCTAGAAGCCTGCTTCACCGTGAGAGAGGATGCAAACCCTCAGTCTCGTAAACGCCACCTGACCCGGTTCCAGGAGAACCCTCAGGCCTTCTGGGGGCCCAAAGCTCGAGCCAAGGCAGGGTCGGTCACACAAACTCTCACATTCACACGCATCTCAGGATTTGTTGTTTTTCCCTACGATTCAATTTAAAAAGTTAAAATCATTAAACTTATTCACCTCTTTCTGACAGTTTTTTCTTCCAATAAACTTTCTAGAAATATATCCTTGGAAACGGTGATCTGCCAAGTCTGCAGTCTTCCCTATGATTTTGTAGCTCTTAACATTTTATTTCTATTATTTACATATGTTTAGTTTAATATCCTAATTTTCTGAATTTCTGGGTTTGGTTTTTGTTTAATTATTAGCCATAATCTTCAAAAATAATAGAATTTAACGCATGAAATACATCAATGTGTAATGAGTCTACATAATAGATTATACATTGTAATTACATTACAAAAACACTTTACAATAATATTCTAATCTATTGAGCGTTCCTGATTATTTAAGTGCGGTAATGCAGCTGGCGCTTCAGATTCACTGACGTTTATTGAAATTCTCAGTGAAAATTAAACCCAGATGATGATGTTTAATAATGTAAAACAACTTTAATAAATATAAAATGATTATGGGTTTCACATTTGCTTGTTTGAGGCTGAAGGTAAAAAAAAAAATGTTTTCCAGTTTGTGAAACGAGGCTGGTTCATCTTCGTTTGGTTACCTTTATGACAATCAGATCACAGTCCCACAATACCCACAATCCACCCTCTTAAATAATAAATCTGAAAGTATTTCTATGCAGAAATATGCAAACAATTTAGTTTAGTCATGCAGAAAACATTAAGTTGTCATTTTTTCCAGTCTGATTCCACCAGTAAAACATGGCCGCCCATTGGAGTTTATTGATTGTTCCTGTCTGTTCCAGGGGCGGCATCTCTACTGACCTGTAGGACAAGAGGAAGAAGTTCCAGAACAAAAGGAAGAACCAGATCACCGACTCGTCGCAGCTCAAGAACTTCCCCTGCAAGAAATTCAAGCAGGTCCGATCTGCCTCAGAGGAACCACGACTCGCTTGTATCCGTTCTGATCTCGTTTTGCTTCCTCCTCCAGGGAACGTGTCCGCACGGAGACGGCTGCTGCTACTCCCACCAGACGGAGCAGACGTGTGATGAGAAGACTGAATGAGTGCTAGCTATTTGTTTTCATTCTGAGGAGTTTTATTTTTAATCTTTTATTTTTAGTTGAATTGGTAGAGTCTGGATACTCTGGGGTTAGTTTTGGACCGCTGAACAGAATGGAAAGTATCTCTTCGGTTTTGCGCCAATAAAACATTTATTCCATTCAAAAGAAGTCATTGCTTTGACTTTAAATTACTAGGGATGTACCGATTGAATTTTCTGACCTGTTACTGATTCTTAAAAAAGCTGAACTGCAGATTCTGAACTTTTTAATTTATTTTTTTGTCAGATAAGTCCTGAATATTGCAACAGTAGGGCGACTTTTGATCATCAGATTTTTGTGAAGATCGGTTTCACAGGTAAATACTGGCCGGTCAGCGATCAGGCAAAATAAAAGAACTAGGCCGACCGGCTTAGCGGTGCACTCCTATAAGTTACATGTGGAAAAGAATTGTCATAAAGAGAAGATTTCTACAAGTATTAAAGTAATTGTAGGAGGTAGTAAGAATGACGTTGGATGCAAATGGGCAGATTATTATGAAGTGTGCTTTGGACTTCCTTATTCTTCTTTATATACATATCTAAATGATCCATGCATCCGTTTTCTTTCACCCTTACCCTGTTGGGGTTGGGAGAGGTGCTGGTTCTTTAAAAATCTATATCTTTGCATGGAATGTTTAAGATATTCCTCATCACAACTCAAGTTTTAGTCCAAACCACTGACTGATTTTAGTTTTTGTGTGACTGACAGAACCCACAAACGCTGCATGTCCCTCTAAACCAGGGGTGGGCAATCCTGGTCCTCGAGGGCCGGTGTCCTGCAACTCTTAGATGTCCCCCTGGTCCAACACAGCTGAATCCAACAGCTGAATCTCCTCCTCAGTGCAGTCAAGTGGTCCAGAGTCCTGCTAATGACCTCATTATTTGACTCAGGTGTGTTGAAGTAGAGATGCACCTAAAAGTTGCAGGAGACCGGCCCTCAAGGCCTGGAGTTGCCCACCCCTGCTCTAAACTATCAGGGTTTCCTCCAGAAAACTTGCTAAGCCTGGTGGTTGGGCCACTAGGGCAGACATTTATCCAGCGGCCCGTCATGTTTTTGAGTTAAAAAATGTTTAAAATTGACAGGAAATTTGAAAATATCACTTGATAATCATGTGATATTGAAAGATTGGAGATTAACACCTGAACACCAACTACAAAGTCTTAAAAAAATGCAACCATTTAAAAAACAAACTTAAATAAGCGATGCTTAGCCTGGTGGGGGCACAAGTAAAGCCTGGTGGCCCACCAGGCTTATAATACACTGGGGGAAACCCTGACTCTCATATCTGCATTCTAAACTGGAGCTGATTTAGATGAATAAAGTGCATATTTTAATATTTGCAGACAAAAAAGCTGCAAAAAATGAGTTTTAAGCAGTGCATTTTCAGTGCAGCTTAATCCAGTGAAGACAAGTCAGAGGATTCTGAATCAGATGCTAACTTTCCAGAAAAACACTCCTAGCTTTCTGTAAAGTTAGCTTCTCCAAGCTGGGAAGACTCAAAGATGTCTGAGAAGTTTAATTTTATTTATAACAAGTGTAACAAGCCACATCTGTCAGTGCTGCTGATGATCATAAATTAAAGACTGACCCTGATTCCTTCATCGTTTCAATGTGTTCAAATAAATGTTACCACTTATTTAAAGCTGTCTAGTTGTAATGTTTTACCGCTGCCACAAGGGGGCGTTAGCATTAACAGCAAACCCAATGGTTTAAATGGGTGGACCCTGACAAACAGACCACAGTGTGAGACTGAAGGACTGTGTGTCTAACCAGGTGGTCAGCAGCACAGGAACACCACAGGGCTCTGTACTCTCACCATTCCTTTTCACTCTCCACACTTCAGACTTCCAGCACAAGTCCGACTTCTGTCATCTACAGAAATACTCAGATGACTGTGCAGCTGTTGTGTGTATCAGAAGAAGACAAGAGGCCGAGTACAGAGATCTGGTGGACCGCTTTGTGGCCTGGTGTGGGAACAATCATCTCATCTTGACTGTAAACAATACAAAGGAGATGGTTGTTGATTCCAGGAGAAACAGGGTTGGATCAAACCCTATTTCCATCATGGGAGAAGATGTGGAGGTGGTTCAGGAATATAAATACCTCTGTGTTCATCTGGAACACAGACTGGAGACGCAACAGTGAAGCATCTATACAAAGAGACAGAGCAGACTGCACTTCTCCAGGAAGCTAAGACCCTTCAAGGTTTGCAACACGATGCTGCAGATCTACAAGTCTGCTGTTGAGAGCGTCGTCTCTTCTGCTATCATCTGTTGGTGCAGCAGCATCAGAGCCATGAACCTCAAAAGGCTCAACAACCTGATGAGGCTGGATTTGTTCTGGTTCTGTTCTGGAAACGACTGTGGAACCTCTGGAAATGATGCAAAGAAGGATTCTTCATAAGAGTCAAGAAAGCTATGGACAACTCTGACCATACTCTGCACGAGTCTGTATGGGGAACACAGAGTATCATCAGTCAGGGGCTTCTTCAGATTTGCTGAAATACAGACTGCTACAAAAGATCTTTCCTGCCAACAGCAATCAGCCATCTATAATAACTCTTTGAAGAATCTGAATTAATGAGCTACAATTACAATTAATTTCCCTTTGGGATCAATAAAGTCAAAGCATGTTTGGGTAATACTTGCACACTACTCAAAGTTTGATAGAAAAATATATTGAACAATTGGACGTTATGGTGGAAACATTTTTGTGGTTTCAATGAAACGAAACGAAAAATGTAAAATGATTAAGTTTCTCTTTTCCTGGGCCGTTTCACCCGTTTGCTGCTCGTTTGCAGTTGTTGGCCACAGTTTCTGATCAAGTCATTATCTCATCAACCTTAATCTGTTACAACCAGTAGATCAGTAGATGGACGAAGTAAACTGCTTTAATTGTTGATCAACTCATGCTTGGTTTGTTATTGAAGGACCTACTTCACATGGTCCTTCTTTATTCTGTGTCCTGCTGCACCAGGAAACTCCATCTCGGGATTTCCAGCAGGATTTTCTGTGTCTCCTCAGTCCTCTGTGTCTTCTCTGCTGATTGGTCCAGTGCTATTGAAGATGCTGGAGAACCAACACATGATCAGACACACATTTCTTAATCTGACTAAATAACAGATGATTGAAAAAGACTTTCTGATCAAGTCATCATCATGTCCTCACCTTTTCCACAATCTGTTACACCAGTAGATCAGCAGATGGAGCAGGCCTTCTTCTTTAATTGTTGGTCAACTCAAGTCATGTGACATGAGTTGACGGAGAAATTAAATAAAAAGAAAACATAACAGTGTTAAAAAACAGAGAATAAACATCTAAAGAGAAAAAAAAAGTTTGAAATTTGATCTCAATTTCATCCATATTTAAAATGAAAGTAAGTTTTCTTACTTTTTTTGTCAACAGGGTTCTCTTATCTACCTCCATCTGACAGGTGGTGTTGAAAGTGGAGGTTTGCAGGCTGAGGAGATCCAACCTGGGATGATCAGAGATATTATTGATCTGCAGAATCTGAATCTGGGATCAGAAACCAATGCTGGATTCTCTACAATGTTTCTAAAATTATTTCATATTCAACATCTGACTAATGAACAAATGAAATTTCAACATAAGATTTTATGGTGATGCTTGGTTTGTTATTGAAGGACCTACTTCACATGATCTGTCTCTTTATTCTGTGTCCTCAGCTGTCCCCCTGTTGCATCAGGAATCTTCTTCTATGGACTTTCAGCAAGATTTTCTGTGTCCCCTCAGTCCTCTGTCTTCTCTCTCCTGATTGGTCCAGTGCTGCTGTCTCGTCTCACTGATGCTGGAGAATTAACACATGATCAGACACACATTCCTTAATTTCTGCCTAAATAAGAGATCACTGAATCAGACTTTCTGATCAATTCATAATCATGTCCTCACCATTTATAAAATCTACTATAGCCAGTAGATCAGCAGGTCCTCTGCTCTATTCCTGATCCTCCTTCCATCAGCATAAAGCTCATCAAAGCTCTGCTGTTATGAAAGGACTCAAAAAGATCATACAAAGCAAAAGTGTCAGTGAGAAGAAAGTACAACAGAAAATACAAAATAGATTTGAATGTTGAACATTTTTTGTTGTGTAAAAGTGCATGTCCTTACATTTTTTTTCCAACTGGGTTCTCTTATCTTCCTCCATCTGACTGGTGGTGTTGAAGGTGGAGGTTTACAGGCTGAGGAGATCCAACCTGTGATGATCAGTGAATCAGAGATCTGCCACCAGCAGGAGGCAAGCCGTATCATGTGAAAGTGGAATGAAAAAACTTACAAGCAGTGTGAAAGACAAGAGATCCAGAAGGCAGGAACCACATGGACAACAACGAAAGGATCCAGCGATGAGCAGCTACAACCTGAAAGATTAAAAACTTGGAGTGGATTAGTAAAGGAACAGGACACAATAATTTACTATACTGGAGAGCACTGTGTAGGGAAGCACCACTGTCACACCCTGAAACATGGGGGAGTAGAGAGGAAAACGCAAAGATGAAGAAAAGCCCGGAGCACGGCGCTACCTAAGGCTTCCTCAGTCCTGCCAGAATCCTTAACATCTAAAATGCTAAATCTATCAGCGGGATAAAGAAAAGCCCCGATGCAAGGCGCTACCTAAGGCTTCCACAGGCTTGCAAGAAAGCCATTGGCTTAAATAAAAACCAAAGAGAAATGATGATGTCCTAATGTGACTTCCCAAATAGGTCTTCAGTTTTTACGGATCCCAATCTACTCCGAATCACTTGACAAGACGTAGCGAGGTCTAAACCACACGTATCTGGAACTCTCTCTTGCTGTAATTCCACTAGATGTTGAAGGTTTTGGTTCCTCTTCTATGTCACATGGCATCCTTGGTGGGGGACTGAAAACACGGGGTGACAAAATGGGATCTTCACAGTGCGTCAGTGGTGAGGGACTGAGGACAGGGGGTGAGAAAATAGGACGTTTACGCGCCATTTTACAAGAGGGACCGAGGACGGGGGATGACAGTCCAGGATCCTTACACGATGTCCAAGGTAGGAGACTGGGGACAGGGTGTATCAGAATGGGATCTTCATATTCCATCTTCCGGTAGGGAATGAACAGAGACTTACCACATGTCCATGCCACCTTTCTGAGGATGCTGTGAAAAACCTCATCCCAACTGGCATCATCACTATACTTGGTCCTCTTGGTGGCAAGCTCCTCTTCAGCAACAGTGTCCCTAATCCTCTTGGCTGGGAACTTCACTTCAGGAATACTGTCCCTGGTCATCTTGGCGGGGAGAGTGATCTTAGTCCTCTTGGCAGGGGGCTCCTCTTTAGCAACACTGTCCCTGGTCCTCTTGGCAGGGAGGTCCTTTTCAGCAAGAGGATGTGGCTGAGAAGCTGGAAAGAGATCACCTCTTGCAGGAAGACCGATCTTGGTCCTCTTGGCAGGGGGCTCCTCTTTAGCAAGAGTGTCCCTGGTCCTCTTGGCAGGGAGGTCCTTTTCAGCAAGAGGATGTGGCTGAAAAGCTGGAAAGAGATCACCTCTTGCAGGAAGACCGATCTTGGTCCTCTTGGCAGGGGGCTCCTCTTTAGCAACAGTGTCCCTGGTCCTCTTTCCGTTTATGCCAGTCACAGATGTCACTTGAGCCACGTCCTCTTTCAAACCTACCTGCTGACTAGGCTTTGATGATGGGTCCTCCGCCTTTGCAGCATCCACCTTCTTTGTAGTTCTCCTGGTGCGGCCAAAAGTCAAAGAAGCCACTAAATTTTTCCAACCCCCGAGAGGTTGTGACGAGATACTGATAGGTCTGGAGTCGTCTGGACGCAAAATTGGCTCTTCCTGTTTGTCAAGTCCAGATGTGAATTTAAAGCTGGAAGGAAGCACGGTACCAAAACTAAGCTTTGATGGTCGGTCTTCCTCCTTCGCAGCATACACCTTATTCGTTATTCTTCTGGCGTGTCTGGAAGTCAAAGAAGAACCATTCTTTTCCAAACCTACCTGATGACGTTGCAAGGTAGCGATTGGTCTGGACTTCTCTGGACGCAAAACAGGCTCTTCCTGTTTGTCAAGTCCAGATGTTAATTCAAGTGAAGTGCAGGGAGCCGTGTCTTCTTGGGGCTTCTGAGCCACCCCGATGTCCTGTATGTATTTGAAATTTGGGGGAATAATCTCAAGCAGCTGTGACGCAACATCGGCCACTGTTAGACTACTGTCAGCGGAGCACAGCTGATGAACCTTCGAATTCAGAAGTTTCAATGACTCTTCAAGAACTCCTATGCCCCACAAGAATTTAATGTTTGGTCGAAGGACCTGGACAACCCGAAGTCGGGATTTAAAGTCATCCTGGTCTTCATTACCTACCTTGCCTCCACTAGAGCTGGTAGAACAGTCCACAGACTGCGGAGGTGAACTATACCTCAACTCCTCTCCATGGTCTTCAGAATCCATGTCGGCTTCATTTAACCACACCTTACCGTGTTCCTTACCGTTGTCTGGATGTCCCTCCAACGTCGGGGATCCATCTGCTGGAAGCGCCATGGTATGGGCTGTGAAGGAAAAAAAAAAAGCAGAAACAGCTATAATTCAGTATCTTGACCTTCACAAAAGTCCAAAGCAATGTTTAGAGGGAACACTGAAATACCAACAATACAATAACCCAGGTTTGTGAATGTGTTTGTTTTTCTTGAATATATTTAATTAACAATATTATTGCTATGCCAGATGTGATTATGCAAGAAGAACGGGAATTAAGAGATAAAATAAATAAAGCTCATTTTTAGTCACAAAAACAGCAAAAAACACAATTTTACATAAAAACCAGAACACACTCTAAAACTCAAGGATCAAACATGTATAGACCATCACCACTCAGACAAACAAACTTGCAGCTTCATCTTGGTACCAATCAATCATTAAAGACAACAAATCCAATTTAGACTTATTGGTAATTTATCCCTAGCCATAAACTCTTAAACATTTGGAAACATAAATTAAAGAGCTATAGACTGTGTTTAGGACTTTTTAATAGCTAATGAAACACCTGTAATCTTAGATTGTGCCATTAGTGTGAATAAAATAAAACCCTGCAACAAGTTACTCAGTTTACCCTTCTATAACAACCCATCCTCACAAATCTTTGATGCTACAGGAACATCTTAACAATAGCCAGGGATACGATTTGTGATCCATTCATTACTATTATACTTAAATCACTGCTTACACAACTTTAATACTTTAAAAGTATCAAAGTTTAAAAAACATGTCTCCAATAGCATTTGTAAATTACCAAAATCTTAATTGTAGCTAATCAAACTAAATTCCTTTGAGCTCCACAATTTTTTTACAAACACAGTTACAGCTACTCTGACGGCTCATCAGTACTACCTTCAAACTCCCACATATAGCCAACAGCAAAAATGTACATCTATAAAATTAAAACTTTTATAGACATACAGCTTTTAAAGTAGGAATCTAAATACATAGGCCAACATAAGTGGCTTTTCCTCCATTTCCAGGGGCTCCTACAAAAAATTTAACTGTTTATTTAGTTTAGAAATCCATATCCAGTATTAAAATGACCATTGTATTTTCTCTGGAGATAAGCCAGACAAAATAATTGAAATAATAATCTGCATCCCTTATAGATAAAAGGTAAAGGCAATTTTATTTATATAGCACATTTTCAGCAAGAAGGCAAAGCAAAGAGCTTATGTGTGCATGATGCCTCAAAGTATTAATATCACATGTTAATATTACTCTATGGGCAGGTTATGGCTGAAGGTAGTGTTATGAAATTCATTACGTCAGTCTGAAAATCATGGCTGCACACAACCCAGCAAGAAACTCAGATGAATGTTCACACAATTATATTGCTCCAAATGCTTCTTTCAATATTACCATCTCCATGGAGACAAAGAACATCAACAAAATGGATTCTAAAAGTAATTTTCTCAAACTAAAATAAGTTTTCCAATCACCACACCACTATTAATATTGCTGACTCTTTCTGAAAATTCAATCAGCATGAAAATATATTATATGAAAAAAAATTATATATATATATTGAAAATATGCAAAGGACCAACACAGCATTTCATAAACAACTAATTATTCAAAACTACAAAAATAAAACTAAACAAAACTACTTAATATAAACTAAACTACTTAGAAATAATACAGGAGAAATATATATATCTAAAAACTTTTCTAATATTCAAGTAGAAAGGTTTTATTTCAAGCAACGTATCCAAGGAGACCAAATTTGTTTTTGAGGCATTTTTTGAAACCTGGACCAGGGGCTGACTTCTTATTCCAAAGATCTGAATAAAACTAAACAGATCTTCTAAAACCAGAAATAACTTTTTAAACCACATAAGCAGTATAAACCTCCAGAATCCCCCCAAAATTTTAACTAACGAATGAATCACAACTAGACTAACTGAAACCGAGATCATAGTTTTTCTAATGAATTTTAACATTCACTGTTAACATTCAAGTAACTTCTGAAAATGATACGTCACTAAAATGCGATGGAGCAAAACATTGTTTTTCTGGTCTTGAGGAATTACAATAAATAATTTATTTACTTTGTGAAATCAACAGGCACACATTGTTCTTTAATGATTTTTTGTAAGAATAAAGTTGTGTTGTTATTTAATCATTGTATCCATGGAGACTACATGTACTACATTTTTCAAAAAGCTGATTCCAAAACTTCTTTCAAACCAAAACAACTGCAGTCAGCATTACTCACATTTTCCAAAATTTCAAATAACTAGCATATAAATCACAATACAAATTCAATTAACTCACAAATATGTTGCATTACAAAAAAGCAAATTATACCTTCCTAACAAAGAGTTGCAATTTCCAAACAATGAACACCAAAGTCATCAAAGCTGATTTTAACCAACTCAAATGTTTTTTTTTCTTTTAAAATCAGTTCACCCCTGTAGGAAAACTAAACACACATATTAAAGTCTATCATTAGATAGGAGGAGGCACATGTTTGCAAAGTGTTTCTTAATTTTTTATTGAAGTCATTTTAAATAATATCACCAATGTATCCATGGAAAGTAAATATGTTTGTCTGGGCATTCTTAAAAAAAAATAAATAAATAAAAATAAAATAAATAAAAAATAATATTATATATATATATATATATAAAATAATGACAAAGAACCTGCGAGTTTAGCAAAAATTGAACTCCAAAGTCATCAAAGCTGATTTTCACAAACAAATCATTATTTTGTTTCTGAAAATCAGCTTAGATTGATTATCACTACGACTATACACAATTCATTGCCTATTAATGGTCTATCATTAACGTACACACACACGTATGAAGTTTATTACTGGGGCGACGGTTTGCCCTGCAAACTCTGTCTCTGTCCTTGCCTCTGTCGTTGTGTCCTGGAGCAAGACACTTCTCCCACCTTCAGCTGGAGTTTATCGCTGGCACGATAGGACATCTGTGGCTACAACCTATTAGCTTATTATCATCAGTGTGTGAAGGCGTGCACACACTAATGGAAATTTTTATGTTAACCTGATTAAATCGTTAGTCTGCTGTGATTACCATGGAAACCAAGTATGTTTGTCAGGGCATTTTTCAAAAAATAAAAAATAAAATAAAGTAAAGGTCAAGAATTGGACAGAAATGTGACTGTTTTTTCAAACCAGCATAACAGTTTTTTCTCAAACACTAGTGTTGATATCCCAGACATTTATCCACAAATGTCAATATGCTAACACATAAGTCACAAAACAATTTAAATTAACTTTTAAATTAACTCACAAATCTGTTTCACCCCACAAATGCAAACGAGACCTATTAAAGCTATATATTTCAAAGAAGTCATCAAAATTTCAAAGAATTGGACACCAAAGTCATCAAACCTTATACTTTTAGATTAGATATCACCAATTTTGTTTTTTTTAAATCAATTCACCCATGTTTCCTGGCTATGTTAAACATGTCCCTATCTTGAAAAAATAATTAAACTAAACAATTAAAATATAGGCTATTATAGGGGTAAATGCTATTTTCTTAATGTTTTTCAAAAATAATATTAAATATTTAAGGTATTTCATTTAGCGTATCCATGGAAACTAGGTGTTTATCACAGCATTTTTCAAAAAATAACGGTCAAAAGATGAGATAATTTTTCAGGAATTTGACGTTAATTTAACTAATTTGACAATAATTAAGTAAAATACACATATTTCTTAAATCACTACACCACAGTTTAACATTCTCGACATTTCCAGCGAAATTCAGTTAAGAAAAAGGCTCATTAGTTAAGAACGATCTATGCTAGCAAAGAATGCTACTTCTCTTTTTTTTTGTACAGCAGTCAGAATTTCTTTAAAACACACACACAAACACAAAATAAACTAAATAAGTCACTGATATATTAGTAATAACTTGCTTTCGTTTATTTAAAATAGTAAAAGAATGATTTTAACCTTCCAGCCAATCTCCCTGCTGGTGCTTCTCCTGGCCAGGAACCGTCTTTCGCAGGTTGGTTAACCACGGGCTTCTTCAGCAAGTGCGTATTTCAGCAAGTGCTTCTTTAACAAGTTTTGCTAGCAGACTTCTCGACAAGCTCAAACCTTCCGAGGCTCCAAATGCTTCTTCAGGCGTCTCTCTCAAAAGTCCCGTCGCAAAGGGGAAGAATTCAGAAGGTCAGCGTCATTTATAGGGTTGAGAACGCTCATGTCGTTTCCATGACTTTCATTGACGAACGCACGAACTGGTGCGCGAGAGAAAATGGACTACAAATAATGCAGATAATACAAGTATCGCGTTGTCTTGTTTATCACTGCGTATGCTGCCACCTACTGGCTAACCAGTCTAAGTTCACAATGGCATTTTTAAAACTTACACTCCTGGTCCGACATTATATTTCTGCTTTCAATTTCGGTCCTCCAAATGGGAAAACTTCTCTCTGCCGTGAAGGCTGGATTGGAAGAAAAATTAAAATTCAAAATTCAATTCAAAAATACTTTATTGATCGAAAAGTAACGTTAAATGTTGTTGCAGAATTGTTGTTGATTCTTTGAAGAATCAATTCAGATTCTTCAAAGATTTGTAGATGGTTAATTACTGTTGGTAGGAAGGATTTTTTTGTAGTGGTCTGTATTACAGCAAATTTCAAGAAGCCTCTGACTGATACGATGTTTTTTCAAGACGGTCTCATGAAGTTGCCCAGAGTTGCCCATAATTTTCTTTAAAATTCTTTATTTCAGCATCCTGCAGCGTTCTCTTTCAATCAGCTGAAATTTGGGTGATTGCTTTTCTGAAAATAATTTTGTTGCAGCAGATTCTGAAGATGTTTTCTGCTAAAATGTGACAGTAATGGTGGGAAAGTAAAGATCTAAAGTAGATAAACTTTTTACCCTGGCTAAAACAGCTGTAGGTTTAAATAAAAAGCAGCGAGCTTTTTATTTAGGCAGTGAGTTTAAGTTTTTAAAAATGGATTGCTTAGAGATTACACTCTATGGGTTAAAACAAAATCCAGAAATAAGCCAACAACTTTTCTCTCAGCTGTTCCTCTGGATCTTGATGGAGGAGCAGCCATGTGTTACAGATTATTTATTTGAAATTTTTAAAAAGTAAGTGTGTGACTTTCTTTTGTTTCTTCTTGAAATTCCTGTCCCTAGTGGAAAAAGTAAAAAGACAATTATTTTCTAATCCTTTTCGATGCAGATTTAAGTGAGACCTCAGTTTGGAGCACAGGGACATTTAGCTGCCATTTTGATGTGCATGATTGGTTATTTAAAAGTGACCCTGAGTGAGAATGTTCTGATCTCCATGGGCCTCAGGGTGATTTCCTTCACAGACGGATCCTCAAACGTCTTCAGCAGCGGTTTCTCTTCCGACAAATGATCAGTACACGTAAAATATGCAAAAGGCGTAACTCAGTCTGCTTTATGCCTTATTACCATCAAGCAAACTAGCCTGTAGTAAAACGGTCCTTCCTCAAGCAAAGAATGTCTCATAAATAAAACAAGTCTTTATTGAACCACCCAGGTGTGAAACAGTAAAAGAAATTTATGGCTCATTATATTCCAGTTTAATTAGAGCCTTGGGGGGAGTGGGTTTGTTCTGATTGTAATGAGGCAGCGATTACTGCCGCTGTAGAGTTAAAATGTGATGGGCACTTCCTGTTCATCCTCTGCTCACTCTGCAGCCGCAAAAAATAAAATAATAATAACAAATTTCTTTGTTTCTCAAAATTAAGGCATTTTTGTCTAAAACATTTTGGCATATCTCAAAACTAAAAAAAATCAACAAAAAACATTTAACAAAGTAAGGCCTCGAAAAAGTGTAAAGAGGAGGTAAGGCACAACAAAATTTGAGAATATTTCTTTAAAATTTCTCAAAAAGGATTTTTTTTTTAAGAAAAGTCCTTTTTGAGGACTTTTCAAAAAGGACTCAAAAAGTATAAAGGCTTGTTTTTGTGTGGGGTTTGTCGGACAGTGTCCATGTGGTTCTCCAGAGCTCTCATAGCATCAGACAGCTCATAAAAGGTTGCGTCTCTCTAACGTGTTGAATCTCTTCTGTAAAATCGCCGACTACGTAGCCGCGTTCCAGTAGGCGGGGCTTGTCGCTCCAATGCCTAAATAAGACGCCGACGTCTACTCTGATTGGCTGACGGATGATTAGCCTCAGCTCTGTGGCTGAATAGTGGTTTGTTCTTGACCAAAGAAAACAAAAAGAACGTGAGCCACTGTGGTCGCCGCGGACTGGCGCCATGTTGACGCTTCTTCCTCCTGGATCCAACGAATAAACATTTAAGGTTGTAGCGTATTTCTTGATCTTGCGCTCTCGAACAAGATGCAAATTTTAACATTGCACACTTACAGTCAACACAATCAAAAGGTTCACACAATTGCCGCAACGCAGTGGACAACAACCACGACGGTCAAAAGCTGTTTCCGCCGCAATCAGCACACACAGCTGAGGTTACCTGTGACTCTATTAACCTTAATACGCCACCCACTGTGACTTTCAGGTATTACACCAAACAAAAATACAAACACTTTATTTGAGAGAGAGCTCAGATATACAGTAGCTCTCTCAAGTTTTATCTGACGGCCACAAGCTTTATCCCAGCCACTGCTGCCATGATTTTTGTTGACTTATCACATCAACAAGCGTATTCACCAATGGTTTTATTTTAATTTCATTTTTTAATGGAAACACGGCAATTGCGAACTTGTTTTTATTTGTGTTTGTTTTTTTCCGACATTGGCAGAGTATTGACAAAAATTTGCACACGACGTTTGTCATGGAAACGCAGCTATGAAGTTATTGGAACCCAACTGATTGATGTTTTCATGTTTAATGGTGAGAGATTAGAAACCCCCAGTGAGCCTCCGGTGGCCAGTCTCCTCCTCCCTGTGTGCTGTAGGCGGGCCCCGGGCCCCTCCCTCTCCGTCTGCATTAAATCCTCCAGCTCCTGTCCGGGTGCAACACACTGCAGTCTCCATCAGCCCTCCGCACTGCGCTCTCTATGCAGGTGGGAAATAGCTACACACACACACAGGACAGTCACAATGTAAGTATTTACAACATATCAGGAGATTGAAATACTTTATTTTTTTCTAAACTCCTCAGTAAGGTACATTTGATTTCTAATGTTGTTGAATTCCCTTTACCGGCTTGACGTGCAGGTAAAGTTGAGGTTTGCGTCATTTATTTTTTTCTTCTTCTTAAGCAGCGCACGCGTGTATGCATTATCTGAAACGGTGCGTTGGTGCTTCAGTCATATTTAGAGACCTTACTTATTATTATTACTATACATTTTAAAGCTCCTGGCATTCTTTGCTGGTTCCAAACATACTCGGGTAAGGAAGATGGAGTCCTTATGCTCGCTGCTCCTTCCTGACCTTAAAACGCCTTTGGTTTGCAGAGCAGACTGATGATGCAGCAGATTTCTCTCCCTCTCTCCTCGGTGCAGCAGCAGCAGCAGCAGCAGGAACACGTGTCCAGTTTCATCTCTGCAGTGATGAAACCCAGTCCTGACTGCAGCAGCAGCAACAGCGTCTTACCTGACAGACACCTTCCTCTCTCCTCCTCCTCATTTGACTTTTTTTTTTTTAGTTTTACATCTTTGTTTTCTCCGCCATGTTTTCTTTGCTTTTCCACTTTCTGAACGCTGTGTGGAACATTTGCAGCTACTTCTTTAAAGCTTTTTTCAACGTGGCCTGAGCCAAACAAACAAGAAAAAACAGATTGTTTATATGAAGAAACGTCTTTATGTGCTCTTTTTCCAGGGCTTTCTTCATTGCCGTAGCTATTTTGTCCCTGGTGGTTTCCATTGAAAGCAGCGTGGGGTAAGTTGATGGCTTCAGTTATTAGTGCAAACACAACATAGATCACGATCAGTCATAATTTCAACCTGAACTCTAAACCAATGCTGGGGAAAATCTCGTAAAACGGTCCACCTAGGGACTTTCTTTGAGATTTTACAGATGCAGCTCAAATCAATCAAAATCGATCAATGTTTAATTAAAACACTAAATTATTTCAGTAATTTTGTTCTAAAAGTGACACTGTTCTCAGAGTGGTGCATCCAAGCATATTAATGGAAAGTTCAGTGGAAGGAAAAGCTGTGATAGAAAAAGACTCACAACTGTTAGGGTTATATTTGGGGCTAAAAATACAAAAAAGTTAGTGCTGAGTCATGGTCTAAAAGTGTCAAAAGTGTATGAATTGTCACTTTGTTTACGTGTTTGATTTTGATAAAGTTAAACACTAACACAGTTTTGTACAATCCAGACTGGACACGTTTTATTTCCCTTTAGCCGCAAAGTTCCATGGACTGACAGACTTCCTGAAGCATTCTACATGCCCGGCTCCATGTGGATTTTATTAAGTGGACACGTGTTTACAGTATAACAATTTATAATAATTCACAAATGTGTATTTAAGAGGAAAATCAGCTGAACAGATTTAGCACAAATATGGTTCCCAGCACTATACTGGCAATGAAATATGTTTAATATCTACTTAAAGGCTATTTTCAAAAGGCACTTTCGACTCATCGGGCTTATGTTCTAATTTATTGATTCCGACTGTAAATTAGGGCGTTTATCATATCGTTTATCGTGAAAAATTTATCATGATCAGAATTTTAATTTATCGTTGCCTTGATGAATTCCAATTAATGTTAAATAGAAAACCAAACAGACAGTGTTATGAGAGAAGTTATATTTAATGTTTACTCCACTGTTCCATGAGAGCATCAGTAAAGATGAGTACATTTAAAAATATGATTAAATACCATTACTGTGTAGTTTTTATAAGTCACACTTCTTTAACTCACTGTTGTCTTGAAGAAGGCGATTTTAGACTGGAATGTTTTTCTAGAGAACTATTTCTGTTTGATGTCAAGCAGTCACAATTTTTAAAAAGAAAGTAATTTATACATTTTTTTTCGTTATCACAGTAGCACCACAAAATATCACAATAAAATTCTAAAACACTGTGACTGTAAATGCTTGGCCCCCCCCCCCCCTCTATGTTGCAGACCAAGCACCAACACCAGCTTCTGCACTGAGTCTAAGGAATGTCTGGAATATGAACTGGTCTGCAAAACGGACGAGTATGAAGTGAGTCTGAACCTCCAACAAGAAGCTAAAACACAACTTTTTTTCCCCCTCTCCTCACATTTGTGTGTGTGTGTTCAGGTGCGACACCTTACCCCCACTCGCTGGGTGTCGACAGATGCCGAAGCCTACTTCATGGGAGTGGGAGCAGCCATGGCTTTCAGGAGACTCTTCCAGTACATCAACGGAGCTAACGATGAAGGTGAGAACACGAGAGGAAGAGTGCAACTGAGCACGTAGACACTGTTTTATTTGATTTATTTATTTTTCTTTCTGTGGTTGTGTGGGGGTTTCCCGGTTTAGGCTTGAAGATGGAGATGACCGCCCCGGTACTGGTGAAGGTCCCAGAGGAAACCAAGCTCTGGGAGCCGGCCGTCTACACACTCAACTTCCCGCTGCCGGCGGCCTATCAGGACAAACCGCCCGCGCCCACCAACGACAAGGTGAGCGTGCAGGAAGCTGGGACTGCAGAAGGATGCGGTTTCCTTTGTGATTGTCGGTTTGAAGGTTAAACTCTGCGGCGCTTTGAAGGGCAGTGCAGAATTCGATCAGGGCGTTTTACTTAGAGATCAATAGGAAGCACCGAAGCAGAAAACTGAGCTTGACAGCAGAGCAGCTTTCACTCAGAGGAAGAGGAATAATGGGAGTAAACGTGGCACCTGAAAGGGAACGTTTTTAGAGCTTTACATCATGCTATAATGTGATTGCTTCATCCTGGAGTGTTGTTGATTCTTTCATGCATGTTTGAGAAATCCTTGAATCTCCCGTGGCGACCAGTCAGCTGTGCAAACACCTGGTGGAAGCACACCTGCTGAGCTCTTTATGAGAGTACGACGACCTTTCAGGGTCATAGTAGATAGGAAAAAAAGGACCAGAATGTTTCTGACAAAAACTCTGACATTTTGAGATTAATCTCAAAAATTTTCTAGAAAGAAATGTGGAAATTTCTGAGATTAATCTCAAAATATCAGAGTTTTTTTTCTTGCAAATTTTGGAGTTTTGGAGCTCAGAAATGTCCTTGTTTTTTCTAGAAAAATTCCCAGATTATTCTCATAATTTCTTAGTTTTTTTTGGCTGAAATTTACTCCTTTTTTTGTCTATCGACAAAAGCCCTATACGTCTTATACAAGCTACTTCTCAGTCCAGCACTGGTAAAAATCATTGTTAAAGGGTTAATAGAGTATTGATGTTGTGATGACTTCCTGAAGGCGGAGCTTCAGAAAGAACAGGAGCTTCTTAAAGAGATGGAGGCCCCAATTTCAAGGCGTTAAGTTACAAAGTTACATTTCTCTTACA
Organism: Poecilia latipinna; assembly: GCF_001443285.1. Classification (NCBI taxonomy): domain Eukaryota; kingdom Metazoa; phylum Chordata; class Actinopteri; order Cyprinodontiformes; family Poeciliidae; genus Poecilia; species Poecilia latipinna. The sequence continues at coordinate 248,375 of NW_015112824.1, forward strand.
TCAGATTTGATACATATATAGCAACTGAAGGTAACATAGTTACTTAATTGTGCTATAAAATGAAACTTTGTGGCTAGAAAATACGTAATACCCCTTTAAAAAAATATTCACATTTTCATTCAGGACATTTGGCTTTTATTGGGCTTTTGTGCACAAAGCAGTTGATTATTTTTAAGTGGATAGAAAGTGGTTAATAGGTTTTACAAGTAAAAATCTTAAAAAGAGTGGCATAAATATTTGTTCAGCCCCTCCAATTAAATACATTATAGAACTTCCTTTTGCTGCCGTTGCTGTTTTAAATCTGTTTTTATGTGCAAGTCAGTAATACTTTATTTATATTGTAGGTCTTGATCCGTGGACCTCAAGGCCCTAATCCAGAGATGTAGATTGGAATCAGTCCATAAAGAGATCCCAATATGTTGAAATGCACTGGCAGCCAATGACATTTCATTAGAATCGTCACATGATTTTCTGACTTTTCAAACTCAAAAATGTTCAAGTTTTTCTAGAAAATTTCTGAGATTAACCTCAAAGTTTTAGTTCTAGCAAATTTTGGGCTTTTCAAACTCAGAGATTCTCTTGTTTTTCTAGACAATATCTGAAGTTTTTTCTGGTGGAAATTCTGTCTTTTTTTTCTGGCCCTAATACGCCATCGTACATGGAAGACCAAAGGTCTCACCGCTGCGGGTTGGTTGCAGTTTTTGCTGCTCACTGGTGTTTTCCTCGCTCTGGGTGCCCAGGTGTATTTTACGGCGATGCCGGACATGGATGTGTATGTGAGGAGCTACGGAGGCTGGATGCTGTCGGTCACCTCCAGGCTTCACTCCCACCTGCTGACCAAAGAGCTGGAGCGAGTTCACGCCTCCTACAACCACACCTACCACTATGGAGTCGGTTACGACAGGTAGGACGCGTGTTGCTTCCGTCCCGTTTGTCCCAGCAGTTTCTGTCTTTAAGCTTTCCGACATACTCCTGTTTTCCTCTCCCCTGTGTTTCTGCAGTCCCTTGAAGCTGCTGAACCGGCATAACGAGGTGTGGTACGTGGCCGAAGGGGAACCGGTGTGCACAGACCCACGGGAGCCCACTCCCGCACACACTCCCCGGCCCACGCCGACCCACTTGCTCACGGACTCGCCGTCAGAGATGCTGTCCGACTCGCCCTACCTCCCTCCGTCCAACCTGTCCTCAAACACCACCTTTAACTCCTCCTCTTCCTCCCTGCTGCCCTCCGACCCCTCGGCCATCCTCCCGTCCGAAACCCCGGCGAGCAACTCATCCGAGCCTCACACCGAGGCCGCGTTCAGTCACCCTCCGTCCTCCGCCCTCATGGCAGAGGACCCGACGGTGGCCAACGCCTCGGTCCCGGCCTCCGCCAGCCCTTCACTGGAGCTGGAGCGCGAGGCCGGCGCGTGGAACTTCACGACCAGTAGCTCCGTGGACACACAGGCTAACGCTGGCACCGAGGTCCAACCAGACGACGCCCATTAGCAACACTGAAGCTTTCGATGTTAGATATACAGAAGAGATGCACTCTTTGGTTGTTTATTTCTCTAATATGCAATCTGCTCTCATTTTACCACAGCTTTGTTCCTGCTCCACCCAGAGTATCTGTTCACTGTGTCACTCCCAAGTTACCTAACTGCTGCATTACAGGTAGATGTGAGGTTAAACTATATTAATCAGATTTAACTGTTAGGACTTAAATCTGCTTTAATCTGATAAACACAATGCAGGGATTAACTACAGTAGACCGTTACGTCTGTAGAAAGTGAACTGTCTTGATGTGAAGAAGTTTGACTTTCTGCTCAGCTCCATCGCCGACTTTCTTCTTCTGCTGTAAGTGTGGCGACATATCAGTGCAGTCATTGTAAAACCAGCGTGTGCTTTCAACGGGATCTTTGCTGCACAAATAATCACACTAAAGTGTTAACTTAAGAACAAAGTAATAACATTTTAGCATTTTTTCCTGCATTTTATTATTTAATTTAGCTTCCAGGGAAGGAAAGAGCCATCTAAAAGTGCAAGTGAAGTAAGCAGTCCTACTTAAAGCACTAAACGTAGCTGGGGCTACATAAATGCTTAGTTTTTTCTTTAAAACTGAGCATGGTTAAAACAACTCCAACACAAGTTAATCTGTCTTTCCCACAGAGAAGTATTATTCACTTCACTCTGCTTGAAATAAAACCATTTAACAAATCTTTCTGCTTTCATTAAACTGGCATTGTTCTTGAAAAATGTCTCTAAAAAAAGTGTAATTATGTTCTTTAAAACTGCACCAAAGATCCCAGAGAAACACGCTGCATCAAACCAATGCAATAAAATGTATGTATGTAACTTAAAAAATAATCATTCGGTTGCAATGCATCTCAGAGCTACGTGGTAAATCTACTGAGGAAGCTGCAATAAAATGGTACACACTTATGAATTATTGACTTGAATCAGTTACACATCTCAACTTCACTCAATTGGCCTCGATTTTTCCCGACAATCTGAAAACAAGAAGCTTCAGGAGGGCTGTAGTGACGTACGAATGATTAGTTAGCTGTAAGTGTAGGCACTTTAAGTGTGAATGCAGTGTGACGTTATTAAATGTGTGGAAGGAGAGAATGGCAAATAAATGTGGGCAAAACTTCAGCAACTACTAGCTTAATATACTTTAGCATACAGATTCAATGCCTCTGGCTCTGCTAGAAGGAAATTCATGCTAGCTTAGAAGCTACTTCAGGCCATTTACAATTGAAGTAAAAATATTTCAAGCTTTTATTTTTTTTGTATTTTTAATGACTACAGGTAAGGAAAGAAAACCTCAAATTCGGTGTCAGAAAATTAGAACATTATTTTGGACCAATCAAAAACGGATCCTTTAAGTCTAAATATCAAGCTAATGAAAAGTATAGATGTCAACACACTCAAATGTGGTTTTTCAGCTGTATCGAAGTTAGTTTATTTCGTAAAACTGCAACGATAAACACTTATTTGCCTGCAAGTCATGTGATTAGCACCGGATGTTGCTACGTGCCTGAAAGACGAAGAAGACGACAGGAAGTGGTAGGAGGATGATGGCGCATGTTTTTTAATGACTTATCGCGTGAACAGCCTTATTCAAGTGTAATTTTAATTGCGTTTCTAAGTTAATGAAAACACACAGCAGTTACGAAATTCGGTTTTTTACAACATTTGGAGAAAATAACGTTGTGTGAACATTTAATGAAAAGACAGTGGCTGTTTAGCCGATCAGAGACATTTTAAAGGCTGAGTGAAACCTTTGCAGTTGTTTTGAGTTAATTAGCTGATTAGGGTGTGACACCATGAGTTTCCATTAATGTCCTTTTTCCACAGTATTCTAATTTTCTGAGATACTAAATTTTAGGTTTTTGTCCGTCAGCCACCATAATCAGGTGACTGGGAGGAATTACTGCACTTTAATGCAATATTCAAACTTTTAAAAATTACACGAATAATTCAAGCGACGTAGCTAGCTTTCTTTTACTCAGACTCAGTTTTGGTTTCTCCTTTTGAGATTTATTGTAGTGTTCAAAATGCATCATGCACATTTCTGAAATAAAAAAAATTGAATTAAGTAATCGACTCAGATCCAAGTTTGTATTTATTTGTCGGCTATCAGCACTCATCTCCACCTGAGAGCACGACAGTCCAGGTTCCTCTCACACATCATTCGGTATTATGCTGAAAGTTTACTGTACAAAAACATTTTTTTAGATCAGCATCTAATGCTCACACATGGTAAGTTTCATTAAATCACAAGCTTACATTGTGATATCGTTTCACCACATAGAGTAAAGAACCATTCATGCTGCAGTTATGAAAACTGCCAGAAATAAATAACATCCGAACGGCATCCTCCTTCATCTCTGCGTCACTTGTTTATGGCTATTTAATGTGCTTTCATCCACATGGCAACAGGTACTGGGAGAGTTAACATCAAAGTAAAAAAATAAGTAAATAAATAAATAAAAAATCAAAAGTTCAGTCAGTCGATTTGTCTTCAAAGGCATTTTCAGAGGCCAAGAGAAACAGGAACTATCCAAAAGTTTTTTTTTTTTTTTTTTTTTTATGTGCAAATCAAAAAGTGTTGGATTTTCTTTCAACAGAAAAGCTCAAGTTTGAACTTCAAACAATTAATGGGTATAAATTGAGTAAATCAGCAACCTTTTTTAAAAGAAATGCTCCACTTCCTCCTTTAGAATATGTTTCTGTTCTGCTATATTTGCACAGTGGACATTTTTAAAGATGTAAAGGGAATAGAAGTTTATTTTTTTTGTACTTAAAAAAATTTAACACACGAGGATCCATCTGTGTTCACATAAATATCCGAATAGCTTTTTCACTGTAATAATCTAAGTACAGCCATCCTCACTTGGAGACGGCCACCTTCTTGGTGACGCTAGCCCTCCTGCTGCTGCCGCCTCCTGCTCCGCCGCCGCCGCCGCCCTGCCACAGCTGGCTGGGGATGGTGAAGGCGTCGACGCTCATCCCCATGGTTTTTGATGGGATGGAGCTGAACTGCTTCCTGTCGGAGCTGTATTTGAAGATGGACTCCACCTGGCCAGAGCTGACGTAGCGCGGCCCCACGCCCGCCAGCCGCACCAGCTCCTGGGTGTCGGGGTTCATGGTGTAAACGCCCCTGAACTGACAGTTGGAGTCACGGAAGAGAATGAGGAAGTGGTTGGCGGAGCTCTTCTCCATTTCCTGGAGGAGCAGCAGAGTGAAGAAATTTACGTCTTTAATTATGATTTTTACACACCATCAGAAGAGTTTCTGTAAATTAAAAAGAAGAAGAAATTAAACCCCCCACCTCGACTATCTTGTTTTTCTGTGACTCGTTCACCTTTCCGGCCAGGCAGCAGCGCGACAAAGCGTTGTGAATAATGAACTTATTAGACTTGAAGCTTGGCTCTTTAAAGAGTTTTGGACCTGCAAAATAGAAAGCCATTTCAATCTGGAAAGACTCAGACGGAGAACAAGGAACAATTAAAAGATTTAATGACAGCAATGAATAACGGTTCTTTGGCGCTCGGGCCCCGGCAGCTGATTTGAGCTGAGATTTGATGTGAACTCGATGAACATCCCGATAACTGATTAGGGATGCTCTCCCCCGGGGCCCGACACTGGTGGTGGTGGTCAGGAAGGGTTCCATCCTGGAGAACCGAAGGATGAGGGTGGAGATGGGGAGGTGGTGGGTTGAACGCAGCTGGGAAGCGTCTGACGGTTTGGGTGTGGATCCTTTTATGCAGAGCCTGATTGCTGATTGAACGTGCAGGGTGAGGTCCAGGCTGAGGACGGGGATGAGCATGACGTCGATGGGTGAACGGAGGGGGCGGAGTCTTCCAGCTTGAACTTCAGCTAAAGCTCCATGACCAAAAACTGAAAATTACGGCATTCAAACACGTGATGTTTCCACCTTTTACTTTCTCCTTCGCTCACTAAGATCTATCTACAGTTTTTCTTTTTTCTTCTTATCAGTAGGAGTATTTTGTTTGTACTTTACCGCCAGCCTCAACAACTGACGTCATGTCAATTTATTATTTTATAGATTTACATTCAGATGGGAAAAGTAGACGACTTTATCAACATCTTTAGGTGACATCTACTTTATCTCTGATTTATCCAACAAAAGAACTGATCAATATAAATGAGAGGAATTGTTTCCTTGGAAGGAAAAGTGATTCACATTTACCAGCAGGAGACTCTGACATGGTGCTAATATTCCTTACAACACTGAACACACGTCTGCACCGTTTACTGCTGTACCTGTGTATTCTGGGGCAGGCGAGGTCCCGTTGGAGCCAGACTCCCAGTCTTTGTCTCCGTTCTGATTTATGGGTCTGCTTGGGGTCACACATCGTGAAGGTGAATCAACACGGCTGCTGGAGGGAACACAAACAGCACAACACTGAGCCTTTGTCTCATTACACGACCCGATTCATCTGGAGGAACGAGACCCGGGGACGGGGGGCCTCAGCTGCAAATCTTCCCTCTTTATTGAATATGGAAAGTAGCGTTTTGCTAAATCCGATGTGTTTACAGCAGTATTGTAAGTTATGTGTTGGGGCCATTGTTGATAGAAAAAAGAGGAGGAGTAAATTTACAGAAAAAAATGCAGGGACTTTCTTGAAAAAACGTGGAAAGTTTTGAGCTGAAAAAGTTCAAAATACATTATATGTACTTTGTTTTTGAATAATTTTTTACAGTAAATTGCAGAGATGTTCTTAGCCAAGATTTTTCAAGTTGTGATAGTTTGTGACCCTGTTGGCAGAAATTATATGCAAATTTCCTGTCCAATAACATTCCATGACCAAATCTCTTCAGTTTGAGTAACAAAAACGATGAAAAATCAACATTTCTATTTTTTATTTTTTTTTGCTTGAAATATTGACGTTGGAACATTGGGTCTTATTTTGAGGAAAAGACACAGTCTGACACGACGTCGTACCTCTGGGCTTTCTTCGTGGAGTCGTTGCTGTTTCCAGGCTCGTCTGTAGCTGCAAGGTTTAGCGAGGAGTGTGAGTAGACCTTTGTCAGCTGAGAACCTGAGGAAACAAAAGTTCAGTCAGTTCTAACGATTGATACATGCCGCTACTTCATTTTTTTTCTCCTTCTTCTTCTTTCTTATTTTACCAGCAGCTCCTTTGGCCGGACTCAGAGACAGCTTGGTTTCCTCCCGGGTCATGCTGCGAGGCCGTGAGCGGGTTTTCTTTGTGGCCGTTCGACCCGGGTGGTTGGTCGTTTTCTGCTTCAGAACTTTATCCAGGTCCTCCATGATTCTCAGCTGCTGCCGCCGCTCGTACTCCCCTCGCGTGAAGTCGTCACGGCGTGCTGGGGTGGCAGGAGGAGTGGGGGACGGCGAGGTGTTGGAGGGCGACGCCGCTCTTCTTTCAGAGGATGCTGGTCTGAGGACCAGAAGGAAGAAGGTTTACGTTACGTTAGCGGCTTGACTTGAAGTATTTAAATAACAGAAAGTCTGCAGACGGTCCACCTGTTTTCTCTCTCCTGCTCATGCCATTGTCTCCTCCGTTTCAGCTCCTCTGTCCTCTTCTGTTGTCTTTCTAGCAGCAGAGCTCTCCGCTGAGCCATCTCCCCTTCACTGTGAACATCCTCCTGCAAACACACAAATGCACCATCATCCATGTAACTGCCAAACTGGGCCTCTCTCTTTAAGAAGCTCCTGCTCTTTCCTGCTCCCTGCTTTCTGCACAGCATCACAACAGTACTCCTTTAAAAAGCCATTTACAACTGTCTGCAATGAGAAGTACTTTGTAGTTTTAATAATTTATTGAGCTCAATGCACACTTTGATAATTAGCATCAACTGGAATGCTTGTGTTGATTGAACTGAAATGACTTTTTTTTGCAAAGTGCCTCGAGGCAACATTTATTGTGAAATGGTGATATATAAAAATAACTGAATTGAATTAAATAGCTTTCTTTATATTGAGATTAAATTAGTCACTGGTTGGTTGCACTGGATTTTAGTTAAAAGTATCTTTTCAGAGTTTTATTTGTAAAACAAAACGTTGAAAATCAAGTTTAATTTTCCTTCCACCTTATAGTTATGAATCAGTCTGCGTTGGCCTATCATATGCTTTATGAAATAGGGAACTACAAATTCTATGTTTTGTTTTTCTGTTCTTATTTATGCTTGGAAAATACCTAAACAAACTCTGTACATGTAGCGAGTAAACAGGGACTCAGGGAAACAATGAAAAGCAGAGAGTTTTAGAAAACTACATTTGTTCCTGAGCTTTCAGATATGCTGAACTGCTGTGATTTTGTTGCTGTGCAGCATTTTAAACACTAACCTTAAAGAAGAACCCGACTCCTCCTCTTGTCCCGTCTTCTTCTTTCTTCTCCCCACCTGGTTCTGCTGCCTCGGTGAATCCACTGCGCTCCTCTGCTGGTTCTGTTTGTACTTCTGGCCCATCGCTGCCCTCTGCAGCTCGATTAAGTAGGTTTGTTGCGTCTTGCTGTTGAGGAACTGGTTCTCTTGCAGCCTCCGCAGCAGATTCTGTGTGGTCACTCATGGAATCAGAGGAAAACTCCTGGCCCTCATCAGTTGGTTCATCGCTGCCCCCTTCTGGCCCTCTCACAGATGACAGGGACACCTCAATCAGGCTGCAGGGCTGCCTAGGACCGTTGTCTCTTTCTCCTTCACCTCCTGCGCTGAACGCAGCAGAAAGGGACAGTGTGTCGCTCTCAAACGAGCACTCAGAAGGAGCGCCGGAGCTGCTGCCTCCAGCGGCCCTCGACCTCTCTTGTCTGAACTGAGGCAAGACCGGCAGTGCTCCAACGGACTCTGAGTCCTCCTGCTCCAGCTCCAGGCTGAACTGGGTGGGCGTCTCACTCGAGCCCGTGTCTGAGGTGTTCTCATCAGGAGGAGGCGGCGGAGGCTGCTGAGTGGGCTGAGGAGGCTCCTGAGGGGTCCGAGGTCCACCGATGCGGAAGGAAGACGATGTCTGGACTTGACACTTGCTGGGAGAGACACGGCGCAGGTGCGGGATGGTGTCCACGTTCTGGGTTGGCATCAAAACGCGGTTGAGCGGAGGGAACTTGAGTTCAGAGGGCCGTGGGTGGGGCTGGTGGTGGTGGGGACGGGTGCTGTGTTTGGGGCTGCGAGGAGAGGAGGAGGAGTGGAGCTTGGTTCGAGGAGCTGGGCATGAGCTGGAGATGATCGCTTTGGGAGAGGCGGAGGAGGAAGGAAGGTGGGAGCGGCGGGATGGGGAGGAGGCAGATGGGGTGTTAGAAGCAGCAGGGATCACCCAGGCCTTAGTGGTGCTCCTGGAGGGAGTCCTGGTTGGTGTTCTTGGTGGCGTCTTTGTTGGTGTGTGAGGAGGAGTTTTGGAGCTACTTCGTGGGGTGGTTTTGGGCGTATTCCTCGGTCTTTGGTTGCTCATGAGCTGCTGCTGCTGTTCCGTAAGTTTCTGCATGTCTTTTTGGAGAGACTGCAGGGCTTCACTCAACTTCTGCACCACCTCATTGTATTCCACGATGACACCCTCCCCTCCTTTCTCTGTGCCTTTTTTTTCTCCCATCTCTGCTCCTTTTTCTTTCTCACCTGCTTTCTTACTGTCCACAGAGAAGGTGACCTGTTTCTCCAAACGAGGAGGGTTGGAAACGGGCGGCTTGTCTTTCTCCGTCTCCTTCTCCTCCTCCTGTTTCAGTTGCTCCTCCATTCGAGTCAGACGCTCCTCAAGGGTCAAGCCATCCTCTTCTGCGCCCTCCACTCCCCCCTCACCTTGCTCTCTTTTCAGCTGAAGGAAAGCATTTTTTCCAAGTCTCTGCCTGTGCCTTGCAAAAATAGCTTCGATGCGTCTCTTTTGGGCCTCGATATTTTTGCGCTTCTCTTCAAGTCGGGCACCCAGCTCCCAGGCTTCAGAGCCCGGCTCTGGCCCTCTGGGACCCGGACTCCCCTGCTGACTGAACACTGGTGTGGAGGGAGTGTATGGAGTGCCTGGGGTTGGGGTTGTTGGGGTCGGAGCAGAAGTCAACTCTTCCCCGGGAGTGGCGGGGTGTCTCCGTCTGTTGTCTCGGCGCTCAGCGAAGCTCGTCATGCGTGGGCTGCTGTTGCTGTGACTCTCTCTGCCGGCAGATGGCCGAATATTCCCGGGGGCGTTTCTCGGAGCGTCATCCGATGCTTCGGATGAGTCAATGCTGCCATCTCTCAAGACAGAGTCATCGTCACGCGACATATCAGAGTGCTTTCTTGATCTCTCTCTCCGACCTTGTCTTTCAGCACTCCCAGCATCCCCTCTGACCGGTCGGTACTGGACGCCAGAGCGACAGGGAGCTGAGCTGCTGAGCAGGGGGCCGTCCTCTTCAGGGGAGTGCAGAAAAAACCCTGCAGGAGCTCCCTCTGGGCACAGCCTTGGCTCCGGCCGGCTTGTAAACCCATCTCGTCCACTCTTCTCAGTCGGTCTTCCCTTCTTCCTATCTTTGCCACCGGGTATGTGAACCACCTGCCGGGCCTCCTCGATGGTCGGCAGCTCTCCCAAAGGTGCCGTTTGTGCATAGGGGACCCAGGAGGAACGCTGTGAAGGGGCTGAGGCGCTGACCAGGTGGCTCAGGTCCTCTGGAGGGCTGAAGGGGACGCGAGTCATCCCTGCTGCCGCTGCCGGTGAGCTCAGAGCCGGGATGCCCGTGGCGAGGTTGTCGGTGCTGACAGAGCGAAAGATAGAATCTATTGGGTTTCCCATGACAATGTCAACATCACTGTCCAGGCCGAATGGGATGCTGAAAGTCACTGCTGACAGAGGACGACTGCAGAGTGGTGGGTGATGACACAGAGATGGATGCCAATGAGCGTTTGAGAAGCAGAAACCACAGAAGCCAACATAAGAAGAGTAAAGAAATTAAAATACGAATACGACACGTTTACAATACTAAAACAAAAAGCTTTCGTGTTTATGTACCTGATTTGTTTCTTTGTCCAGCTCTTGTTTTCTGCAAAGGGTCGTTGAACACAATCAATGAAAGTGTAAGAAAGTGTACAGTGCTGCTGGGATGCAAAGTGTAGATTATCATACCTGGAGACACTGGGGAGGAGATGGGCACAAAAGGCTGTTTGAAGATGAATGATGGAGAGCCACTACCAGAGAAATAACAGAGTTAGAGACATCCGATTATTTAGCTTCTGGCATTTCTGAGTGTTTACGTTTAACAGACAAATTTACTGATAGCAAGCAAACATGATAAACATCTCTTAAATAACTTGAAACAGAAAAAAGTTTAATATAATCCCTTTACATTGACTCCCTTTTAGCACAAATTAGACTTCACTCACACCTCAGATTTGAATCTAAATCTACGAAACTCTCTTTTCAGGTTACTCCAAATGTCCTTGTAGAATCTATCTATGCAAATGACAGCAATGGATGTCAAAACGTGAGAAGTCCAAAGCCTCGGCTATACGTTCGCACGTGAAATGTCTTGAGAGAATTAGAACACGAAGAACCTTGAACAGACTTTTTATTCCCTCATTTGAGGTAAAACATCATTCACTGCAGCTTTTATTTTAACAATGGACGTCTCAGCAAACCATAGCAGAAGTGCATGTCTAATTCAATTGTATTTACTAGTTTTCCATCATTTTAGAGTAACAATCGCATCTATGTGTTTTTATCAATTGCAAATGATTTTGCAATGAAATGTTTTCCAATACCAAATGCATCAAGTGTGTCTAACAGGAAGCTGGAAGCTGGTACCTGTTGCTGTTCCCGCTGACAGGACTTGTACAGTCAAGTAATCCTGAGACATCTAGAAGATACACAAACAAATACAGGGTGAGTCTTACCGAAACGCACGTAGCCATGATTAAAACAAACGAGGGGAGATGGAGGCACTAACCTGTGAGGTCAATGGGTTGGATGGGCTTCACAAAATCAGGTTTCTTCACCTCAAACCACTCCAGCAGCTCTGCTATAAAGCTCATCATATTCAGCTGCAGGGGAATAAATAGTTACACTCCCATTTATTACAATGCTGTCGGGCTAAATGATAAATACTGCTGATTGCCATTATCCAAAGAGCACAACAAACAGCATTCCCACTGAATCCTATGCTAAGGTCTCATGTTGATTGCTAACTAGCGGTCGCTAAGTGATCATTTCTTCTCCGTCCCGGTGCGTCTAAAAAGCTATAAGTCGACCACATCTCACCCGACTGTTGTTCTCCAAGAGGCTTTTTGTAAATACAAACATATACTTGAGAACATCTACACTCTTTCCATCTATAAAGCACTGTGCAAACATTTTAGATTTTTTTTATACTTTGATGTCTACTTAGCCCTCCACTTGTCCACTTTCCTCATTTATTAATAGATAAATGAGGAAATAGCCAGCTGCTAGGAATAAGTGGAAAGGCACCCAAAGTTCAAAATGTGAAAACAGTTAGAAAATTTTGAAAGACAGCAATACCTCTTTAAATGATTAAAGGAAAGTCTGGCATTGCTAGCTTAGAAACTAGCATAGAAACAAAAAGAGAGCTAGCTTAGCAACAAAATAATTAGAAATCACAGATGACACAAGATCTTTGCAGAGTGCTTTATATTTGATATCTAGCAATATCGTCATCACTGTGAAAGATCTGTATGCCTACATGCAGCGCTGGTGGAGCGTAAAGCAGGTCCTCCACAGCCAGGTGGCAGCAGCTCTGTAAGTTGCTCTCACAAAACTCCTTGATCAGCTGCAGATTGTAGACGCTGTCAGCCACAGACATGGTGTCCTTCAGACAAACATCTGGAACCAGAGCAGACAGGAACACATGAAGGTGTGCTTTATGGTGGTAATTCATGTATTATGTTGAATTTATAATCGTTTTAAACCTTTTCATTATTATTCTGACAAAAACAAAAACTTACAGAGTAAATTTTGTCTGCTTTCTAGTGCAAATATCCCTGTACACTTGAAATAAGACAAAACTAATAAGTAACTTTTCAGCTAGATATAGGAACTTGTTATAAGTAAATAAGTCTTTAATACTGATGAAAAAGTACTAGTTAGCAGATGTAACATGGCATTTCATCCATGTAATAAGTGGAATAATCTACCAGCAGAACTAGTCAACATTAAGGAATTATTGACTTAAAACAAGTTTCTATACCTTGCTGTAAGTTAATTTTGTCTTATTTCAAGTGAACAAAGACCTTTGCACTAGAATTCAGACCAATAATACTTTAAATAATTTTGTCTTTTTGCGGTGTGTACATTATCAGATGTTGGCCAATATCTATTTTCCTGTTGTCATTGCTTGACTTCTATAAACACATAAGTTTTAGTTGAACGGTATGTTTTCCTATCTTTCTTAGTTTGATGTTTGGCCAAAAGAAGCAGATTTTCCAACATGTTATTTTTTTCCTTTTCATATAACATTCCTTGTAAGATTATGTTACTGCAAGAAACCATGATTGAGTCTCTTATTTTTGATTTGTTAGACTTTTAACTGCAGTGTATGTTCTTGTTAGTACCCTCTAGAGGTAGCAGGCTGGGGCAGTAGTAGTGTAGAACAGCAGCTATGGCGCAGCCGTTAGACAGATCTTTGACCCCAGAAACCAAAGGGAAAGTGGGAGTCAGCTTGGACTGCACTTTGTCCTTTCTATAGCGAATCTAGAGGAGAACAACACAGGACAGCAAAATATGTTTAGACAGGGAGTTAAAAAAGGAAGAGCTCCCCCAACAGACACAGAAAGACGAGCTCAGACAGGACAGGAGACAGTTGTGTTGAGCACAAATACAAGTACAACTTTGAAGTAGGCTTAAAAGAAGCAAACAAAATAAAGTACAGGGTTCCCATACAGTCTGGGAGAGTCTGGAATTTGTTTAAAGTTATTTCCAGGAAAGTAGAGAACTCTGAAAATGTGCGGAGTTAAAAATACTTTAGCCTAGAATGTCGGCCGTGTGGGAATTAAAGGTAGGAACCCTGTAAACATGAACCAGCCAGTGCAAGCCTTCCATCGCATGAAAACCAAAAGCAATGACTAAAACTGTGAAGCCAGGCAATTTGAAGTTAGAAGAAAATCCCACACAAACAAAGCACAAGCCGCATTTGATAAATACAAACATACACACACATACACCAACCAAATGGCTGCCGGGCAAAGCTCAATCGTGAAAAGAAATGGTCATGAAAAGAGCCTTGGTTAGAAAAATGTGTGTGAAAAACGTGCTATCCAGCATCCATGCAACAAAAACAGAAAAGTTGGACCGCTTCTGGTAGTTTATAGTCTTTGAAATTAAATTAAAAAGCTGTGAATGTTACTGCTTAGATGGTTTATTGTCCAGGTAAGACAAACAGAAAGAAAAAGATGTCGCATGACTTTGAGTGCATTGACTGTAACTTCTGCCGCATTGTTGGAGGAGGTTGAAGATGTTCCATCATCAAACATCGACGATCTGCCTCCTTTAGCACGACTTTCCAACACATGAGTGGGAGTGAGCAGTGCTGAAAGCAGATGATTTAGATCCCAACCATCCCCAACCTCGGGGTTGGAGAGGCTGTTAGTGCGGAATCCTACGGTGGCCACTTCAACGGTTCGCTAAACCCAACTACAAGTTCAAAAACAAAGTGAACTAAGCAAAATTACAAACTACAAAACACAACGACATCAGCAAAACAGTGGAACTAGGTCCCAATAGGAAACTTCTGATTGGACGACACCACTTTCAACTTCAGGACCAGAAGTTATTCTGGGTTTTGTGCGTTTGTTGAAGATATGAATGCTAACGTAGCCACAGGTATCCAAGAATATTTTGAGTCAGGACGTACTATGAAACTCAGCCTTGTTCTTTTTCGCAGCTTGGGCAAAACGTAGCGCTGTGACTGACTTTCCGTCTATCTAAACAAAGATTATTTTACGGTTCTAAAGACAGAAGTGGAATCGTCCAGTCTCTACTGTTTGGCTAATGTCGTTCTGTTTTCTTAATTTGTGCTTGTGCGTAGTTAATGTTGCTGTGTTTTTCAATATGTGGTTGTGTTTTTAAATGTGTAGGCGTGCTTAGTGGTTTGTTGAAGTGGTTTGCACTTGAGGGCCACCGTAAAGGTCAGTCAGTCGGGTCAAAGGTGAGTGGTGTGGCGATGGATCGGTGGGTCAGTCGGATGGGAGTGAGAGAAGAGCGAGGTGTAATACGTTACCACAGGAGGCTTATTCCCCGACTCCTTCAAACAAAAAGCGATAGCATGCTGGATGGGGAGGGATGGCAGAGAGAGGGAAACAGGCATAAATGACAAGGGGGCCGGTCACTATGGAAACCGCCACACCACAACATGGCTCTGCTCTGAAGGCGGAGGAGGAGAGAAGAAGAGAGGTACTGGGCCATGCGGAAGTATTCAGACCTTTTGAGCTTTTACACATTTTGTCACATCATAATCACATTTGGCCAATGACAGAGGCCAATACAAAGTGGGATATATTTATAAAGCTGAGGCAAAAATGATTTAAGGGTTTGTAATGTGACAAATGTGGAAGAGTTCAGAGGGCATGACGACTTATATTTCACCTCCATCTTCTCTTTCCAACACCCCCATTCTCTCCCTCGACTCACTTAATCCGATGATTGAACGTAGACATCAGAAACACATTTACAAGCATCAGTTTGTAACAAAAAAGCACCTACAAATCACGTAACACAAACAAATGCTCCCTTTAACTCCTCAGAGGATGTTTTAACTGTAATGATCCTTCACAAATAAAATAAAATAAAATAAAATAAAATAACTATTTCCCAGGAGGACACATAAGAAATATGTGCGACATTTCCAGCAGGCACAGTAAGGTCAGCCACAGCAGACAGACAGTTTCAGAGACACGAACAGGACAAGAGAGGAGGACACTTACGGGGACTAGTTTCCAGTACCAGCGGTTGGACTGGCACTGCCGGGAAGCAAAGAAAGACAGACAGGCGCACAGGGGGAGAAAAGACACAAGCAGACCGAAGCCGCTGTTAGAAGCTGCATCGTCGCTAAATGTTAGCAATTAGCAATAGTAAGGAGCTTTTGTTATGGTTTTTGGCCCGGCATTAGCTGTTAGACAACCCAAGCTGCGTTTCCATTGACCATACAACTGCGCAATTTGACGTTTTAAAAACGAATTTGCTTAATGAAAACACGGCATTAAAAAAAAAATTAATAAGTTTTGGCACTAGGTTAAGCGATTTTTTTTCTTTTCGCAAAACTGCAACGAAAATGTCTTTTTTCGAGTCGCACAAGTCACGTGATCAACAACCGGATGTTGCCGTTTGCGCAAACCGTGAACGACAGGAAGTGACAGGAGAATGATGGCGCTGTATTTTTTTAATGACTTATTATTGCGTGAAGAAACTTATTCAGGTGTGATTTTAATTACGTTTTCTTACTTAATGGAAACACCACAATTGCGAATTTGTGTTTTTTTTCGATGTTAGCGGAATATTTGCAAAGTTTTGCACACATTTGTAATGGAAACGCAGCTACAGTGTGGTTAGAACAGTGTTTGGTGATGGTTGAGGTTAGCAGAGGAAGGCCAATGAAGGCATTATGCGACTGATCTGTGAACATGCTTTTGTTTTTTTTGTTTTTTTGTTTTTTACCGATTCTTGAACAGGCTGCAGATCGGTGCATGTTTGTGACTTGGGAAGCTCCTCTTCCTCTGTGTTTTCTCTTAACTTCTGGTTCAACTGAAAGTGCAAAACACATGAGAAACAAACACAAAGTTATTACCAAAATAAGAAGAGCATTCTTTAAATCCATCCATCTATTTGTTGACATTCCTTTCCACTGTCGCCATGTGCTTTCAGAGGATGAGGGATTAATGCAAAATCAATGAGAGCATCAACTACAGGCTTCCTTACACAACACCTGTTACCAGTTGGGCTTTTATGATCAACTAGTTTTAAAGTATGAGATATAAATTCATAATGTGGACTTTAAAAG
>NW_015112824.1:268580-289828 GCF_001443285.1 Poecilia latipinna
GAAACAAATCCTCGTAAAGTTGTGCTGAGATGATCACAAATAAAATCTTTGAGGTTTAAACCACAAAACCTGACAGAAACCAGAACTCTGCTTGGTACTGGAGCCTCACCCGGTTGACCCAGAACAGCAGAGCGTTCTCCCACGGCGCCCCGACGCCGATCTGCTCCGCCTCGGCCGCCATCTTGACCTGCTCTGTCGTCCCTTTGGCAGATAGTGACATCAGCGAATCGATGAGGGCCAGATGCGCTTTCTGCATCGATCAGATGGAGACAATCTGATCAGTACCGAGGGGAAACGGATCCAAAACTGGCAGCAAACTGTTCGATGTTTTTGCTCTTTTATTGTTTTTACAAATCGATAATGATCAACAAAATTTTAATGTCAAAAAACCCTTCAATGTCAAAGTGAAAATGTATTCCTACAGGATGATGATTAAATAAAAATATTTGCATTAAGTGATTCACTTCACTAGATGTGGATTAACAGAGAATATTTATTCAGTCACTCATTTTATGTTACCTGTTTGGAATTAAATGTCATTATTTTGTAGAAATCAGTTTCACTTTCAATTGAAGGTTTTTTTGTTGTCATATTGTCAAATTTTGTTGATCACCTTTGATTTGTGAAAACAATGCAAATATTTTTTGTTTGCACTACAGCTGCATAATGTGAAGATGCACCAATATGAAAATTTGCGGCAATATCAATATCCAATATTAGTATTGCTAACCGATATTTACCGATATTATATGCGTGGACCGTCACAAATATCACATGATCATCCTCCTTTACTCCCCTCCAGAAACAAAGGGAAACATGATGGAAATAAATATTGATTGCAATTTTATTGATCGGGCCAATAACACTATGTTAAAAAATAACTAATATCGATACCAATGTTAACGCCGATATATCGCGCATCCCTGGTCTATTATGCAACGTTACACACTGACTTTGATACAGTTGATGTCATAACAGTAAATGTTTACATAAATGTAATTATATATAAATATATATTCAACTCTTCCTTTTGTTATTTCTCTTCTCTGGAAACGTAGCACACTCAGACGCACCGTGTTGATGGGGTTCTTGCTCAGGTCCTCCTCGGTGACGTCGGCCTCCTGCACCTTCGGGCAGAACCCTTTCTTGGTGAGGAACTGCAGGAGAGCCGAGTTGTCGGCCGGGGGCCCCTGCGACGCTGGATCGGGGCCCTTGTGTCCCTGAGCCAGCAGGGCCTGGGTTCGACAGTAGATCTCTGGGGAGAGGAGCAGCTTGGCGACGGACGGCTTCAGGTGCTCTTCTTCGTACTGGTCCCTGTACAGCGGCTCCCGGAGCTCCACTGGGACGTTTTCTGGAAACGTAAAGAGAACCTGGAGTCAGACGGTCCGTCTGGATGCACTACTTTGAAATAGACCAAACCTCTAGTCAGATTTAGGATCCTTAATCAAAAGATGATCAAAGGCTACAGGGGCTTGCAAAGGTATTCATAAGCCTTGGACTTTTCAGCAGCTGTATTTGTACTTAGATTAGGTTACACACAGGTGGTCAAGCGACATGTGAAGGCAACTCAGCAAAATGGGGCAGGTGTTTTATTTTTTTATTCGTAAAAAAATTAAAAAAAGGTAAAAAAATAATTTATTTTTCACTCCACAGTTTTACACCACTTTCTGTTGGTTTTTCACATAAAATTCCATTGAAATATATTTATGTTTGTGGCTGTAAAGTGACAAAATATGGAAAAGCTCAAGGACTATGAATACTTGCATTAAGTTGTTTTAGTTAAAAGCAAAAAACAAGATAGCTGACGTGACACAAGAACATTTTCTTGAATAGGTTAAACATCTGGGCTTTGTAAAACACGTCTAAGGAAATATTTGAGTGATTGCAATGATTTTAAGAGTATGATGTAAATTCAGACTGTTTACCATACAGTGCCGGGAAAAGAGACGGGAAATGATGGAAGGTTTTCTTCTAATTTTTTGGGGAATTATTAAAGTAGGTTTTTGGTGAAACACATTTCATTTACTGGTTCTTACAGAGATACAATGAAATATCATTGGCTCATGGAGCTGTGGACACACAAACTAATACAAACTCATTCTGAATATACTTTTATACAAAAGAGGTGATTTGTTGATGCATTAAGATTTATATCAGTCAAGAGACTTCCTGTTTTGTCCTTGTTAGCTAACCGATAAATAAAGCTGAAGCTGAATGATGATGACATCATGCCTACTAAGGAGAACGATACACTTTGTGCCTGAAAAATGAAAGATAGCATAAAAATTTGAACGAGTTTATTAAAAATGATAAAATCTTCATTACAACTATTTGAAATAAAGGTACTGATCTCTCATTTTATGCCAAGCAGTTTGGTGCAGATAGAGGAAATGTTTGACCTTTCTGCAGATATGAGACGTAAAAAGAAGAAAAAGAAAAAAGGTCAACTCTGCATTGTTCTCTGATAAGGAAATCCCTGGTGAGGCTCTGCTGCAGGTTGGTGCACATGAAACTGCAGCATTACTGCGCTAGAGGATGTAGAAGAAAAGGAAAGATAAAAACCAGAGTAAGTTCTGGAAAAAGCCTGAGGCGTTTTTTCCTGACAGCGGGAATTAGGTGACGGTAAAGTCAGGAGAGGATAATGTCATCATGTGCATGAACAGCTCAACTCTGATAAGACAGGCAGAGAGAGAGAGAGCAGTCATCTCAGACCAGTATGAGTGGATCTTTTCATGCTCTCTTCCACAGCTGACCCACATTCCTGTTCTGGATGATCCTTAAAACTGGAAGGAAATGAAACCTCAGACTCTGCAGCTCTTCCAAAACAGCTGCTGTTTTGTGTCTGAACATGATATCTAATGAAGCCAAGAAGTGATTTGATCTTTCCTGATTTGGGTGGCGTTCCTCATGTAAGCCCCGCCTTCCCCTCATCCTCTGACCCTTCATCAGCAGGACTTCACAGCTGAGTGACACGATCCGGTGAGGGGCGGTGAGAGCGGAGGTGGGGGGATGCTGTCTTGCTCTTTCTGCTGCTCCAGGGAGGAAAAGGGGCCTTTGGTCGCCATGGAAACCATGCAGCCATTTGTCCCGATCAGGGCTGAAGCAATGAGACGGGACTGCAGAGCAGGGGCCATGATGTAAACAACACTAACAAGAGATAAGTTACATTTTGAGGCATTACAGGAAAACACGCATGTAGGAAAACGAACACGTTTTCATTCTCAGCAGGGACTGATTTGTAGATTGTAGATTGTAGACTGATTGTAGACAACATGGAATTGTAGATTCCATGTTGTGGGAAAGTCTACTTTTCTCATTTTTAGATCCGCAAATTAAGGAGTGTTTTAATGTCACCACCAGCGCACATTTCTGCTGAAGTGCAACGCATTTCACTAAAGAAACTATAATTACAGATAAAGAAACGAGTTACGGATCTTGGAAATGAGATAAGATCTCATAATTACGCGGAAAGGTCCCATAATCACCAGGAGAGACTGAGTATTTACGCAATCTTTCCTCCAGACCAATCAGGTCTCCAAACATGGAGAAGAAATACAGTGACATCACCGTGTTACTCAGCAGAGTTTGGACCCTGAGACAAGCAGCCGATGATGAACGAAGGAAGTCTTTAATTCACAAGCTGACAAAGACAGAAAAAAAAAAAAAGCTCAGCTAGGTCAAACCTCAGGTTTAGCTTCTATAATGTGCAGATTTCAGGCTTATCCACCCAAATACCAGCTGTCCCACTAATCTGTCACCCTCAGATGAAAGAAAATTGGGTAATTAAAGTCCAAGAACAGCCCAAGCTGCTGGAACAGCAGTGGGATTTTTCAAAATAAAGTCATGCTGGCCAAGACAAAAAGAAAAAAAAACATAAAATTTGAATTTGTCACTTTCACCAGTGAACCCAAAAAAGCTTTCATGGTCAGACATGCTATTTGATCACTACAACAAGCGGAGTGTTTGAATCAATCAAGGGTTAACTTACTAATCTCGCTGTAAGGCATGAGGGTGGTAGCATCATGCTGAGGATATGTTTTCCTGCCAGTAGTACTGGTGCATTACACATAAGGCTGTAGCGATACTATGCTGTATTGCATTGTAGTGATACAATACAATACAATATGCGATATTCTGCTCATGATACAATATATATCATGATATTCAACCAGCAATACGGCTTGATGTGATACATTTATACAATTTTCTGAACGATTTTAGGGGGACAGAGTGATTTTGTCATTGTTCCATGGACTTGCATTAAATTAATTGAACTGATGGTGTCATATTGGTGTAATAAATGTTGTTTTTGTTATACATTTGCTTTGTTTAACTGTTAATTGTTTGGCTTTGTGTATTTAGTTATGCAGAAAAGTAACCTTTTTCATATCTTATTCACTTATATTAGATAATGCAATTAATCTATTTCATTTCATTATTTAATTAATTGTAACTGGTTGTTTTAATACGTGACATTTTTAATAACTCATTTAACTTGTGGATTTGACATAAAACTCAAAGTAGGATTTAATATATCAATACTCATGGATGGAAAATCGATACTTCCTGGGGAAATGAAATATTGATCAATATCGTGTAATTGATAAAATTACACAGCCCTAATTGCACATGGCTGATGAAATGATAAAGGAGGACTTTTTCCAAAACCTTTACCTCTACCTTCGCTTAACTGGTCAAACAGCACAATAACCCCAAACACACATCAAAACTGCCATTTTGGGTAATGCAGGCTAATATCACACTCCTGAAGGCCTCTGATCATAACCATATTTAAACTAACTATACTGAAAAACTGGTTCTCTGCCAGGATATAACCAATTTTAATAAAAACACTCACCCAGAATAACACAGAATTTGTGATTGCATCAAAATGTTCTCTCTCCAGTTTGCTTAAGGATTATATATTCATTTCGGCTGGACAAGAAATCATTTACAATATAGACACACAATCAATATCAATAGCTAATACATCTGATAGAATATTCAATGTTCAATTTAAAGAATCTTCACTGAACTTCGACACAGCGGCACAGCATTCTGCTTTAGCAGCTCAACCTCAGTGAGGAAAGCTTGGTTGGCTGGCTGTCTGTGGTTGCCTAGCAACAACCCATTGAGTAACTTGGGTAGCAGCAGCTTCAGGTTTTGTCACCTTTACTCATAACTGCTTCAAAATAGTAATAATAAAAATAACAGTATGAAGAGAAAACTGGATAAAACAGGAAAGACGATGCCACAATTTTGGCAATATTTCAGTTATTGATATCGCCAAAATTATTGACATTGAGTGATATGAAACGCTCATATCGTGATTTATCGTGATATTAAACTTGTCATCAGCACTACTCGTTTAATAGCTTAAACTAAAACATTAGATTCAGAAAGGACAGAAAAACGTGTTTCAATTAAAGATGTCAGTGTATGGAACAATCTTAGCGAGATAAAAAAAACTAAATCTGTTTCTGCATTTAACAGAGCATTTGAAAAATCATTATGATGAAGGGTTAGCGTTGAATAAGCTTACGTTTAGTTGTGTATTTTGTAAGTCTTCCGAGCTGAATAGTTAATTGTCTTTTTATGCTAATAAAAAGTTAATTCATGATTTCTTTTACTTGTTATACTATTCATATTTATTGAGTGAATTAAATTTAAAAAATGAATCAAATGAAAAATATGAAAAGAAAAACTGATTTTCGGTCATCTTCCAGGTGAGGAGGGTGGATGGACAGATAATAAATTAGCCTAAAATGAAAACCAATGACGGATCGATACCACGTTCCCGATCGATAAGAAGAAAAACGTCATCCAAGCATCAGAAAGGCAGAATGAAACGAGGCTGCAGCAGACTGCGCTTTATTCTGCGCGCGTGCATCTTGCAGAACAAATGAACGTGACATGCAGATTTCGAAAATGTGTCTCCATAGACGTTTTTGCATTTATGGTAATTGATTTTTGTAGCAGATATTTCCTTAAAAAAAAAATAAATACTCCGTTTTCTCACCGTGTCACCTTCACTATACACCAGCACGCGCTCCCGCAGTAACCCCGCGTGCGTGCGTAACACTGACACAATTATGAAGCTCTGACCCATTTACAGCCATGTGCAGCGCACAAAACCCGGTTCCTAACGGAGACAGACAGAAATAAAGCATCTTCTGTTGGGACTGACTCAATATAAATAAATTAAAAACGCTCCACGGGCCTGACGGACTGACTCTCACAATGGGCTTTGTTGCATTGCAGCCCGTGCAGCTACTTCACGCATCACGGACCACGGGAGGAATTTCCTCCTGAGAAGCCTTATTTTCACGTCTAATAATTGGCTGAAAGCCTTGCAGCAGTTCAGCGCCCCATCTACCGAAGGGGGGGGGGGAACGCCGGTAGGCCGCGGCGACAGGAGCAGCGTCAGTCCGGGCTTCTTCACTAAGGAGGACGCTGAGCGAAAAGATGCTCACGGTTTCCTCCCCAGAAGAACAACAACAGCAACAACAACTCAGCGCTCCATCTATAGCGGGATCAGGCATTAAAGCGCCCCACCCCAAGAGGCGCCCCCGGTGATGGGGGAGCCCGTACCTGCAGAGCCGTACGACTTGGACAGCAGCCACCGGACGCTGGCGCACATCCTGGCCCGGGCGAAGTCGTACTTGTCCAGCGGCTTGATCTCCGGCACCGTGAAGGTTTTCTTCATGGCGTTGGGAGAGTCCACCATGGCTGCGATGTGGAGGAAGAAGGAGCAGCAGCAGCAGCAGCAGCAGGATGATGATGATGATGAGGAGGAGGTGGAGGTGGAGGAGGAGTGATGAAGGAGGACCCTGTGATGCAAACACGTCCTCTCACAGCTTAAGAACTAAAAATGTTTTAAAGAAATTTGCTGGTATACGTCACTTACCGTTGGAATTTATTAATAACCACTATATGTGGAAAAGACACCGATTCACTTAAATCAATGAGGCTCCACGCCCCCCCGAAACGTCACATCTCTGACAGAAAGCAAGCAAAGCTCAATATCTACATCAAATCCTTTATTTTTGCTTCGTTGACGCTTATAGACGTCAAGTCGGACACTTTTTATTCTTTCTTTGTTTTTGTTTTTTTGTGTTCTTAATAAATACGAAACATAAACGCTCTCGGTGACAATTTAAAGATTTGGGATTGGGGAGATTCCCGTAGCAGTGTCTCGATTTCTCCACAAGAGGGCACCCTTTATCAAACACATCTTCCTGATTCACTACGATTTCTAATCGATTCATAATCAGTTGAGATCTTTAAAATTACTTACTATAAAGAGTGAACGACACACTTTTATAATTTTTATTACATTTAGAATAAAAAAACACATTTTGATGTCACTTTTCAAATATGCCTTAGTCTATAAGATCCATTCAAAACACGTGAATTAGACAAAATGTGAAAAAGTTCAAGGGTTTTTCTTTTTTGCTGATGGATTAAACAGAGCTCTGTGAGATGTTCAAAACTTTGAATAGCATAACATAATATTGTGTCCCATTTAAACAGCTAGCTTCTTCTCTGACCCGTTTTATCCATGATGTTTAAGGTTCTCAAATAAACTTCACATAACTTTTACAGAACCAAGACGGCATATTAGGGCCATTGGACATAGAAAAGAAGAGGAATATTTCTGCAAAATAAAAAAAAATCTCAGAATTTGTTTTTAGAAATAAAATCGCATCTCTGAGGTTGAAAAACAAAAAGATTAATCCAAACATGTAAGTTTTTTTTCTAGTAAATTTTTAAACTTTTCAATCTTAAAAACATCCTTATAATTTCTGAGATTCATTTCTGAGATGTTCTGTATGCTGCACATGACTGTAAATGGGTCAGAACTTCATTTTTACTGACACAAAACTCTTTTTTTCTACCTACATTGGCAACAATACGACGTGGAACTGAACATATTAATGTATCATGAGAACAAACTTTGACCACTAATCAGGTACTTTTGGAGGCAACTGGGGTAACATGATATTATTTATTGGTATCCGAGTAAAGGGGGCCTGAACACAAATGCATGTCACACTTTATTTTTTTTATTTGAAATAAAATAAAATAAAATAAAATAAAACATTCATTGTCATTCCACTGTACCATAAAATCCCAACAAAACACATTTCTCCATTGCATTTTGGCACCGTTCATTACTTCATATGTAAGGTGCACATCCATTTAGAGGCCAAATTCGCTTTCAGTATCTTTAGAGCAGAAAACAGCAGCATCAGCCCTGCAGAATGCAGAGGAACTGGTTTGTTCTCGATTCCTGTCAGCGCTCCGCGAGCGGGGAAACATCAAGGAAATAAAGTCAAGTGTCTCGTGGTCAATCTTTCCATCAGATACAGAGAAGGTGGATCTTTGAACGATTCTTGATGAGTGCATAGTCAGACTCAGACAGGTGTAAAGGCTGACCTCAGGAGGATCTAGGGAGGGAAACCAGCTAACCGGACTGAGGTGAGTCGGTATCCTTCTGTAACAAGTTGATGTGAAACAGTTTTGTTTAAGAAAACGCTGTGGCTATTCTTGTGTTTGGATGGTAAATTGAGTCTTAAATTGAAAGTTGTCTCACTTTTTTTGCAAGCTTTAAATGTTTACTTCATGTACCTTTATGTAAAATTTAAGAAAGTTTGATTTTTTTTTTCTTGTAACATTCTCGATTTTAGTTCAAATACATATATTAGCCTGGTAAAGAAACCAGCCCCTTAACCTACTCTATTTGCTTCTTACATAAGGTCTGAGCTCACTATCGCTTCCTGGAGGCGTGGTCTCAGTTGAGGTTTTAAATTTGACCCAATCACTAATCGTTTGGTTGTGACGTAATGCACCAATTCGACACTATTGCGGTAACCTAAAATTTACTCCCAAAGAAATGCCTAATAATCGTCTTTAAAGAACGATTTTTACTATACCGAAATATTCTCGTCTGAAATGTCTTTTTTTTTTCCAGCTAAATAATCTGAATATTACTTCAACCAAAACGGATGTTTTATTTGATCTCTTAAAACAGAATTTGTATATGGGGCTAACTTTATCATTTAGCGTAAATATATTCATACCTCCAAACATTTACAACAAAAGCATATTTTCCAGATGGTATCATCTCCAAATATTTATATAGAATCCTTAAAACTAAATTCAAACCAGTAACAAATCATACCTGTAACCCTCGTGCACCGATTTGACTTTTAACATTATAAACTACTGCTTCCATGTTCTGTAATTGTTTGTTGCATTTGTGTTTATAACTATTGATGTTCGGTTTAGTGTGTATACTGACGTCATCATTCACAACTTCTTCTATTCGCTGATTGGCTCGTTGAAATTCTTTTGGCGGGAATCCAAGCGAAGTAAAGTCCAGTCTGAGATGTGAAGAGAGATTATAATTGGCCAAGCTGATATATTATATCCCAATATGTTTATTTCAATGTGTGTGTGGTTTTTTTTTCATTATTATACCCAACTTACCTGATTTTTTTATTTTTTATTCCACAGACATGGGCAACTCCTCCCTGAAAAAAATCTTATTTTGGAAAAAGAAAAAGAAGTCGCCTCTTAGCAATGCCTTCAGAGAACTGAAGAGGGCGCTGCCAAAGAAGAAGAAGAAAAGCAAAAAGAAAAGCATTCTGAAACAACTTCACCAGGAGAAGTTGAAGAAGGACAAGAAATCCAAGAAGAAGTTTGCCTTGATACCTCTGACCCGAGACAAGAAGGCGCCCAAGTCGACGAAGATCCTCTCGCTCAGCAAAGAGAGGAAGAAGTCTGACCCAAACACTTCAGAAGGACAGAAGGAGAAGGACAGAGAGGGGCTCGCTCGAGTGGGAGACAAGATCAAAAAGACGTTCTCTCCGGAAAGCAAAAAGGAGCCCAGCCCCGAGCCTGAGGCTGCTCCTCTGAAAGAAACGCATGAAGGCAAAATATCCCTGCAGAAGCTGAAGGACATCATGAAACCCAGACGCCAGTCAGAAATCAACGCCAACTGAAGAAAAAAAAAAAACTGGAATTTGAAGAAAAGAGACAAACATGTATTTAAAGCTTTTAATGACAGATTTATATCGTCACTAATGAAACAAAGGCGATGAGAGCTATGGTAAAAAGTAGAACATTTGTGATGTATTAGCTTGTAAATGTCAGTTTCACTTCATATTAAATGTACTTAACCATTCATTTGCTTTATTTCTAGTCCTGGTTGCTGCACAGCTTGATACTAAAAATAAAATAAAGTAAAAGGAACATCAATTTGATTTTGAATGAAGCTTCTGGGATATTGGCACAAAACAGATCATCTCAAATTATCCCTTAAAAAAAGTTTTAAGTACAGAGACATATTGGGCAACAAAAACTTTCAGCGGTAATTGTTAGAAAAAGAAAAACACACAGAGGCCTTCACGAGCCAGCCTGATGTATAAAAACAGTTTTTAAAACTCAAACACTGCAACAGTATCCACAGGCGTTGAACTTTTCCCACATAAAACCCACAAAGCATAGATTTTACTGGGATTCTGTGTGAGAATCCAACATAAAGTCACATTATGTGACAAGAAGAAGTAAAATATGAGATTTGTGGCATCCATCTGAACTCCCAAACAAAATCAAATCCAACCGTTTCACTTCAAAAGTCACAATTAGTTAGCCTTTATTGAACAGCTGCAAGAAGAAAGCCATACGCAGCCAACATGCTCCATAAAGTCTATGCAAATGCACTTCTTGGTTATTTTTTAAAACATATTGTCATTTTGCAGTACTCTATGGTGATGCAGCATATAAAATCCCAGTAAAACACACTGAAGTTTGTGTTTGTAAGGTGACAAAATGTGTGAAAATTCAGAGGGTGTGAATACTTTTGCGAGGTGCTGTATTGGGATAAAAAAAAAATGGTTTAAAACAAAATTAAAAATGTAGCTCCTAAAATATTTTAATCTGATAAATATGCGAGTCTAATTCTGATAAAATCTCCCAAATAATAATAATAAAAAAAAACTAAACCATTTAAAAAAAAACACCAACAAACAAATCCAGTTCTTAAGCTGTAAAATAAAAACAGTAAAAAGGAGAATTCCTTCCTCTGCGGGATCAATGTTAGATTAATAACAGCCACGGCACGAGACGGTTTCAATACAGTTTTAGGCACAAAAAAAGTGATAAGTTACAACGTTAACTATTTACAGTTAATGGCTTGCTTTATAAAATAATCTCTGGTGCAAACAGACGTCATCATCTCCAAGCTACGTCGCAAACATTTAGCTGCCTTCTGGTAGAAAAAGCGGGAAACGATGGAGGGAAAAAAAAAGTGTTTCATAAAATGGCTAATTATATCTGGATTCTTTGCAATGTGATGAAAATGTTATCTTTTACATGAGCTCCGACTTATGAAATCAACGTGAGAGAGCAAGTATTAAATGTTCCACAAAGAGTAATTCAAAGCAGTTTTTAAGCTGTTAAACTGTTTTTCACTTCAGCAATAATGTTTCTAAGCTACAGGAAGAGAGGTTGACGAGTTGATGTAGCAGCCTTTGCACACACAGTGTGGCAGCGCTTACATTGCATTGGTCTTTTCCAAAAATGGCCACCTTAGTAACAGTCCTTTCCCTTCTTCTGCACGCCATCATGCTGTTCTTGGTGCTGATTTGTGGAGAGCTTCTTCTCTGAAGACCGAGATAAAACCGGAGTGCAGCTCGCATTCAGAAGCAGTTCAAGTCTATTAAGAAAAGTATTGGAATCACTCGGATTTCATGTCCGTCTGCCCGTCAGAGGCGCACAATCTTCTTTCAAAGCATTCGAACATCGGTAGATACGGTTAAGGGGGCGTTTCAGGTCGTATCATTGAAGCTGTCTGAGGCGGCGGCGTGATCCTCCGACACGTGATTCATGAGAGGCAACCCGTTGGCCTCTGCCGCCTTCCGGATGGTGCGAAGCCTCGACTCCTGCAGGCAGAGAGCAGGAGAGGCGAAAGTAGAGGCAAGATGGAAAAAAGAAGGAGGAGGACCGGAGAGGAGAAATAACGGGTTGTTTGCAGAAGGGTGAGTGGAGTGGAGAGAAAAAGAAAGAAAAACAATGGAGAGGGAGTTAGTCGAGTCCAAACCAGCAAAAAGAGGCAAAGAACCCAAGAAGAGAAAGACATTAAAAAAAACAAAACAACCCAACCAAAACAATAGCTAGAGAGTGGCGTTTTTTCTTTTAAAATACAGTCTTCCCAGGGTGTTATGTCACAAGGGGGCGCCAAGAGCAAAAAACAAAAATCTTTAGTTTATGACAGTTATCATCCATCCATCCATCCATCCATTTTCTGAACACCCTTGTCCCTCAGTGGGGTCGGGAGGGGTGCTGGTGCCTATCTCCAGCTAACGTTCCGGGCGAGAGGCGGGGTTCATCCTGGACAGGTCGCCAGTCTGTCGCAGGGCATGACAGTTATCACCGTTATCCAAAACTAAACTAAATGGTTAAATGGTTTAATCTGGACTGTAATAATAGTTTGATCATACATATTATAACTAATCCAACCGCATCTGGATTCAGAACCAAATTTGACTGAAACGAGAACAAAACCCAAAATAGTTGAGACTGGCTGAACATCATGGACTGAATAACAGATCACAGACATTTTAAAGTTCTTTGTCATCCTCAGTGTTTCTTATTAGATAATAAAGTTATTGTTTTCACCGAGCTGTGCGTTTGTTTTGTTGCAACATGTCATTAAAAAAAAAAAAAAGATTCAAACATTAAAATTTACCAACCAGAAGTTTTCGTTCATTTTATGCAGATTTTATGTGACAGACCAACGTAAAGTCAAACTGCAACGTGGAAGGAAAGCGAAATGGAACCGGTTTTCATTTGCCTTACCAATAAAAACTTCAAAACATTGTCGTGCGTTTGAATTCAACACCTCCCCCCCCCTGCTGAATCATCTGCTGCTGCAGTTACAACGACAACTTGTTTTTCTTTTGTTTATTTTGGAGGGGCGTTTATACCAGCTTAGCACATGAATTCACTGAAAGAAATTTGGTAATTCTTTTTTTCACAAAACCTGTCAAACTCAGTCAGAGAGGAAGGAGAGCATCTTTGAAACAAACGTAAAGGTTTCGCCACAGATTCTCAACAATGCTTTGGATCTGGACTTTCAAAAGCATAGATATAATTTAATGTAGAGGTTCAAATGTCTCAGGGTCCGTCTCAGTCTTTTGCAGCGTCTGCATGATGCTGCCACTACCATGATTCACAGCGGACATGTGAACCGCCTTAAAATTAAAGTTAAAAACTTTTTCAATAAACTGCACGACTTCAGTGTGAGATATTTATATATGTAACAAAAGAAGTCCTAACCAAACACAGCAGGTGGACAATGAGATAAAAACACACACGTAGCCATGTTGGACATTTATTTTCAATAGTTGTAATGTTTTTACAAAAATAATATGAATATAAAATGAAATCCCAGCACCATCAGTAAAATATTTCTATATATGTATATATAAAAAAAGTATATATGCGTTTTAATGACTTAACTGAAATATAGACAATGATTTTGTGTGGCTTTACAAACGTGGTTGTCATAAATGAATTATAGTTTTCTTTAAATTGCATGAGGGAGTGCAGATCTTGCCAACAAAAGCACAACGGAAGCCGAGAGATATTCGTCTTTGTCCAGCCTGGACATTGAGCAACAACAACAAAAAACACAGAAAATATTCTCCTGGCGCTCTTACGTCAACATGTTGATGTGGACACAGACGAGATACGCGCA
The DNA here is from genome assembly GCF_001443285.1 of Poecilia latipinna. Lineage (NCBI taxonomy): Eukaryota > Metazoa > Chordata > Actinopteri > Cyprinodontiformes > Poeciliidae > Poecilia > Poecilia latipinna. Next base: position 282,346 of record NW_015112824.1, read on the forward strand.
ACTGCATTTTCCTGCTGGTGTTGCGTGAGGGCATATTTACAACGCACATGCCGGAGTATCAAGTCAGAGGATGTGTGGCAAGAAGCGTGACCTGGTATAAAACCCCGTAAACATCTGGATCAAGTTAAGACACTACAACAAAAGAACACAGACACACACACACTCATAAACACTGCACTGATGAGGCAGAAATGTTGTGGTGACGATCAACTAATTAACATTAGCATGAGGCAGAGGAATGCTTCCAGGAATTTGGGTGAGTTTAGCAAATAAAAAAAAAAAAAAGAAAGCAGTAAAGCCCTTAAAAGGTCTAATCAAAGTCTCTCCGGACTTTTTCTGCCGGGAGAAAACATGTTTATTGAATTGGGTCAATGTGAACTGTATGAGATGCGGATGGAAATATTACTACAAGGCCGTCTGACTAATCCCGACAGCGAATTACTGAGGCCAGTCGGTACTTGCAGAGTAACTGAATATCAACAGTAGAATGTACTGAACGTACAGAAGATCATTGGGATGGTAAAAACCCTAGAGCGTAGCACTCTAACATGCAGACATGATGCAGAAACCGAGCCTGCAGGTGTGACAAAAATGTGGATGGGGGACATTCCGTGTACAAAATAAGTTCAAAGAAACTCAAAATAGCAGAGTTTCCATTGCAAATGTGTGCAAATCTTTGTCTATATTCTGCTAATGTAAAAAACAAAAAAAAAACAACACTACAAGTTTAATAAGAAATAAAAGTAAAATCTCCTATGAATAAGCTTGTTTATGAGACAAGTCATTAAAAATCATGGCAGCGATGGATGTAAACAGTTCCATGAAAATAAACAAGGTGACGTCTGCATGTTCGCGGTGAACAACAGGAACCTCCCCACTGTTAGAAACTTCCAGAAAGAAACCTGTTTTACTTACCGATGCATATCAACTGACAGAAAAGCAGACTTCGGTAAGCATAATGCATAATTGTTTTCCTATCAAGCCATATAGTCCGTCATAGGTTCATGCTCTCCTGCACATCATAGCAGCATTGACAAAAGTCAATAAAGATGCAAAAACTTGACACGTACTTTACAGAAAGGCTGATGGACTCGGATGCTTCGCAAATCAGGCTGAACAAAATGGAGCCAAGGCAAGTGGACCAGGTCGCGCATGGAGCGGATGAACAGATCACAACAATGAGGCTAAACGCGAGGCGACAGGTGGAGAGTTATGCTAAAACTGAAAAGCCTTCAGGCTTTTTCTTTGTTCTCTTACAAAGAACAGAAACACCCATCTTCTCACAGGAGTCAATGTTTCCACTGTGAAACTGCTTTTCACAATTTTATCAGAGAATTTGCGACTGAAACATAATCTTTGCATTATTTTATGCTTCCAGATGAAAACCATTTATTCTGTTTTTTTTTTTCAGCCAAGCTGATAAGAAAAAAGGAAATGACGTCAGCCGTGTAGAGTTTACGTCCTAGTGAACTAACGTGACCAAAGGAAGACCAAATTCTGCACGCTTACATTTGAAATGAAAATCTTAGATTAAATGTGGTAAACTAAAAGTAAAGCAAATCAAAGATCAAAAATCAACTCTACATAGATTCAACTAAAACGTACTCACTACAAATGAACTAAAATTAGAAGACAATAAGTCTAACTTAATCTACAGACTACCTATGGATGCAAAAGCAACGATAAAAGACCACTTGAATTACAAAAAATTTAAGTTAATTAATAAGCCAATTGTTGCCAAAAACATGAAGTTTCCAGCCAAGACAAAAAAAGTCATTTTACGACATAATTTGGGGTTTTAACGTATTTTAGCATGTATTCTTGCAATATGATGATTATTGGTGTATGAATGTGTAAATGAGTGAAAGACAGCGTGAAAAACCATTTCAGTGGTCAGTACGACTAGCGAAGCTATATAAAAATCAGCCTGTTTAGAACTTTGTCATAACTGCATTTTACCATTTATATTGGATGGCTATTCAGACCAGATACCTTCTACAAACTCCCTTCTAAAACAATAAAACACAAATTTGCTAGAACTAAAAATTTGTTAGTCGCTAACAGGTTAGCATCTGCTTCTTATTGTTCAAATTAACAGGTTATTTCAGTTTGGTTGGGTTTCTATAAGTCAGGACTTCATTCTATTTGACCCTAATCCAAAATCTAAAAGTACTTACAGTAAATTATTAGTCGTTTAGTGTAAAAACCGATATCCTGGCGAGATTTCTTTGCTTGCGCTCCAGCTGTACTTGGACATTTCTACTTTGGTGTTTAGAATTTCCTGTAAAATGGGCTAAGACACAATCAAACTGCCCAAAAGTTACTAGCAGCGCTCGGCTAAGATATCTGACCTGAAAACGAAAGCAGTTTTTACTTTGAATAGTTTTTCTGTTTGATATTGGTGTTGTCATCTTCGTTGGTTTCAGACATTACCTCAAGCGTGGTAAAGTCATTATCAGACTGGCCCCGGCGGCACAAGCAGCACAGCAGCTCTTTGAAGGTTTTCCTCATGTCTTTGTCCCTGAAACAGTAGACGATGGGGTTGACGAAAGAATTGCACTCGGCCAGCACGAGGAAGTACTTCTCGTAGCGCAACACTTTGCAACTTTCGCAATCGAGACCATCGAGCATCAGCAGAACGAGACCCGGTGTCCAGCAGAGCACGAAGAGGCCTGTTGAGGAGAAATCAAAGATGTTAGAAGATCCTCAACTTAAAAATCGACAAACGTTATTCTGAAGTGAAGGTGAAGACGTTGCCAGGCAACAGTGTGATCTACAAATTCCCTGACGGACTCACAGCCGACCAACAGCCGGCTTGTGGAATGGGTTTAGTCTGTACGATCAGGTTTTATTATCATAATACTTGATTAGGGATCTCAGGAATGTGCACACGTGCGGCACACTGAGCACTAATATATGCAAACTCTGGACAGAAATGGTAAAACAATGTGGTAGTAAGCACTGGGACACCAAACATGTCATGCATTCCTTAGAAAGCCAAACAAACCCCCAGCGGTCACGGCCACCTGGCTCTATCCTCTAAGTTTAAGCTAAAGTTTCCCTCTTCTACTGCAGGTTTAAGACACCAATTAAGTCAGTTTTAAATGCAAATTATTCAAAGTTGAAAGTGCACATATGCTTGGAGTGGACTACAAACTGAGGCTTGCCCAGGGTTGTCATCCAAGCCTCTTTTGAAAACAGAACTGGAATTATGCTTGCAGCTCCGGGCCCGGCTGCGCTCGAGAGTTTACAGGTTAATCGGCTGCAGAGTGACAGGACAAAGGCTTGTAACACTTTTTAAAAATTTAAGGAATTCAACGGGTCTTAAGGAGCGGCAAAGGAGGCAGCGAAAATTTGGAAGAAAATAAATAAATAAGGGAAAGGCAGCAAAAAACAAGAGCTGAGTGAGAGGAAAGGCGTGAATGCAGGTATGTTGGGGAAGCAAGGATTGCCCTGACAAGCACAGACATGTCGAGGCATTTACAAAGCAGTGCAACTATTTTCAGTTCCCAGAAGAAGAAAGGAGATTTTCAATAAATAAAAGAAAATGCAAAAAAAAATACCAGCTACCTGCAGCATTTATTTAATACTTATGTGTATCCAAGGAAACCAAGTAAATGGATGAAATAATCACTATTTCAAAGATAACTTTACTAAATTCTGAATTCATTTTGAAGACATTTAACATGCGTTTCTGACTCACCTAGGATCATTGAAACGGTCTTCATCAAGCCGAGAACAGTCTCTTTGTGTCTGGTCGGCGTTGTGTGCTCAGACATCTGCTTGCTCTTGTGCCTCACATAAAAAAAGATCCGGGTGTAGATGGCCACCATTATGGAGAAAGTAATCAAGTTAAGAAGTGCCCAGAACACCAGGAAGCTGCGACTGTAGAGCGGCGCCATGGTGGAGCATCTCTTCAGGTCGCACAGACAGTTCCATCCCATGGTGGGAAAAAGACCCATAATAATCGACACCACCCAGATGGAAAATATGATGATGCAAACCCGCCGCATGCTCATCTTGCTGTGCAGCTGCATGTTGAAGATGGTCTGGTGTCGCTCCATGGCAACAGCAAGAAGATTGAGGACGGAGGCCGTGAGGCTGGTGTCGACTAGCCCTTGGCGAACAAACCATTGGTACTGACTTAGCTTTATGGTCCAAGGGCCAGTGTGAAACATCAAGTGGAGGTAGGCAAGGCCTGAGGAGAAAATTTGCAAGAAATTACTTCACAACCTAAAAATGGTTATTGCTTTTGAAGACCAGGGTTTCTTCAAAGACTTTCAAATACCTTTCAGAAAACAAACCCATTGTACATGATTTCTTTAGGCTTTGAACTTTTTTTTTATTCATTGTTATTTGCCAAGACTAGCCAAATTTTATCATAGATGCACAGAAGAACTGGATTAGAAAACCAATTTCAAAGAAAAACACAAAATGAAAACCTTCAGACAAGGTGAGGTTGGTTTCTTTAACACAGAACTGAATGTCTTCTGATGTAATTTGAGGTTAGTAGTAGTAGTGGTTGACTTGACTAACTAAGCCAAGACCAACACTGTGAATTAAGAAGGAATCAGGGTTCCTTACAAATTGACAAACCATCATCACATTTGAGTACATTTAGTCATTTATCTAAACAGTTATGTTTACACTCATTCCAACTGATTGAAGAGATGCACAACATTCTGAAATATATGCAGATATACAAGTTAGCTACCAAACTACGATTGCATTGAAGTAAATATAAAAAAATGGCTCATCTTAACCCAATTCTCCTCCATTTCACAAAATACTGAAATCAAGCATTTCACTTCATTTCCTCCTGTACAATGTAGAAACTTTACCATATTGTGGAATACGAATTGCCATAATTTATTTGGTTTTAAGAGGGTATTTTGTCATATAGTGACATCTGATGTCAGCATGGCATGCATAACTGCGTACCTGGAAACATTTGGCTGCCTCGTACCCATTAATTCATTATTTTTTCTTTTGTTTTGCATTTAGCTGACCTTAATGCACTTAAATACAATGAATTACTATTCTAATGAAAACTTTAAATTAAATACATTTTTTTAAATTTGCTTTTTAATTTCAAAATTAAAGTGTGCCTATAGTAGTTAAGAAAAGCATGATAATTATTAAACTTTGTTTAAAACACTTAAACAATTTTAAATGTTAGTTTAAAACATCTAAGCAATTTAAAATGTTTAAAACATTTAAAATGTAAATTTTCTTTAAATTTCCATCAGCTGAAATTTAAAGAAAATATTTATGATGTACATTCAATTAACTATATAAATATAATTATTTACTATACTGTCCCAATAACACATGTTACAATCTGACTTGTTTTTTAGTTCTGATGTCGCGTGTTATTTTGTGAAAGTTTCTTTGATGAGATATACAAATAGAAAGATCAGTGGTGTTTTATCCAACAATTTATAAATTACCTCCAACATTAATAATCTATGAAGGTGTGATTATAAAGAAGTCAATTATGGAAGATAAATTACCAAATAAAGAGTGCAGTATTTTAGGAAAAGCAGACATGTACTTAAATTCATTGAGTTTCACCTGGGCTTGCATAAAATTCACAATAATTAATCAGTCCAATAAAAATCATTCAAGAGAACAACTAAAATGACATTACCTGAGAACAAGTCTGAAACAGCCAGATTACCCAGCAGGTAGTAGATGGGGAAGTGAAAGCGTCGGTTTTTGAAAATGGCCAATATGACCAAAAGGTTTGAAAAGATAACTATGAAGCAAACAAGCAGTCCCAAAGTGACGACCGCATAGTCCCGTTTGCGCCAGAGTTCAGAAATCGTTTTATTGCTATTCTTGTAAAAAAAAGTCACATTTTCGGTATAGTGGCATGTATTGCTATTAGTTGTGCTGGACATGGTGTCAGAGAAGACTTGAAAAAGATGGATGCTTTGTCGACAGGCAATAGAGCCCAGAGATTGTGGCGGCGTTTACAGCTGTGCTCTTTGGCAGGTTGGAGGTCGGCTTGCCATGAGTTAGAAGGCAGAGTAAAAAGATCCAAAGTTCCAAGCCGTCACTTGCTAAAGCGTCTCCAACACCATCAGGGAAGTCTGCAAAGAAAAAAAACAAAAAGATTAGAAAGACAACAGAAGCATTAATTATAAAACAAACTTTAACACTAATGTATTTAGTACATTGATTCTAAAATAGCAGTGAAATCAGTAGAATTGGATCTTTATTGTCTTTATAATGGGTACAACAGAAATGCAGCCCTTATGGAGTTTTAAAGTATAAATAAAGGTCAAAAATGATAAAATCCTCTATGGCATTTCATTGCTTTGTACTTGTGACATGTGCAATGACAATAAAGTTGAATTCCATTCTATTCTATTTTTTTTTTACCATACTACTTCACTAAAATTTTCCAATTCACAAATGGAAATGTGTTGTTACCAAGGCTTGTAATGTCAAAATGACATTACAAAAGACACAGACTATGATGAGTAAATAATGGAGGAGTTTCATTTGTGATTTAGCAGTTTGCCTGACAAGCTTATCTAGTAAATCTTTTAGATAATATTCTGAGTCAATCATTTTCCTATTCAAATTACTAACTAATATTAACTGCGAAATGCAGTGGTGAGAAAAAGTGTTTTTCACCCTCCTATTTATTTCTTCAAGCCTGTTTGTCACACTTAGCTTATTTTTGTAGCAGCAGATATAATTGTTGCTTTTCTATATAAAAAAAAAATAAATAAATAAAAAAAATCATGGGAAACAACTTTGACATTTTTTGCACAAATACCATGTTCCATCTTACACAATATTTTTCATAGTGAGATAATCTCATTCTAGCGTGAGCCTAACAGAAACAAGACAAACACAAACTAAACTTCACGGATGCGATTCAGGGAACAGACCACGGTTACGAGCAGAACCGTGATCTGAAGCCATCTTCACTTTGAGACCCGGAACCCGCTGTAATCTTCTGTTTACAGTAAACTTGCATTTAGAGTCACGAACACTGTCTGACATTACTTTCCAATCTCCCTTGACACCCAAAGCAGCACCATCAGATCCAAGCTCAGCCCGCTTGGCAGTTGGAACAGCGGAGCAGCTCCAAGCAGGCTGAGACACGCCTCGCAATTACGCAATCCAACTATGTAACTCCATCTCAATCCAAACATCCAGTACGCAGCACACACACACACGTTTGCATGGCTATCTTTGTGGGGACTTTCCACTGACTTCCATTCGTTTCTACAGCCTAAGCCTTACCTTTATCCTAACCATTACACACCTAACCCTATCTGAAACTCAATTCACACCTTAGTCCTAAATCTGACCCTTGACCCAAAAACAACATTTCCCCTTTGTGAGGACCACGCTTTGGTCCCTACAAGGAGCAGTGAGTCCCCACAACGTAGTGTCAGGAAAACAGTCCCCCCCCCCCCCCCCCCCCCACCCCCCCCCCCCCCCGCACGGGGCAGTTTCTGTA
>NW_015112824.1:292973-297189 GCF_001443285.1 Poecilia latipinna
CGTTGTGCCCTTAAAAGGACGTGTGTCCCCCCCCCCTACGTGTAGGGAAAAAAACCCCCCCCCCCCCCCCCACACACACACACACACACACAGAGGGAGGAGTCTTTAGTGATCAGCTTCCTTAACCAAGGGTGTGTGGAAAGAAGCGTCAAATCAAAAACAGAAAGAAATGAGGAGACTAAAAGGGGGGGATGAGAATGAAATATATAAAAAAAAACCGCATATAACCTGAAAGCTGGCTTAGGAGAGAAATAACTTCAACATTAAAAAAAATAAATACAGAGCAGAATCTCTGTAAACTTCAGTGTACGAAAGATGAGGGTCACTGAAGAAAAAATAAATACATTTGACTTTTTTTTCTCAGAAATCAGAATTCTCCTAATCTACTTCTGCATTGCAGGACACAGAAAGGGATCCACAGAAAATTACACATCATTAACAAAGTATATGTGCTGATCAGATAAGTGAAAAACAACCTGGTTTCTGTTGGTTCTGGTACTTTGTTTCAGAGATTAAGACCATGTGCTCTGTGTTCAATCTGCTACAAACAGCAGCAACACAGAAGAAAAGGTGAGTACTTGGCTTTAGCAATTTAAAAACAAAAGCAAATAGTGCAACGAAACCTGAATGCAGTACAATTACTAGATAAGATCAGTGCATTCCTTGTTGCCACAGAGCAGCCAGGTATACTTTAGCTGGTGAAAGGCAAAGCTTCATCATATCTGGCCTAAGTAGTGATGTGGGCTTCTTCCACTGTCAGATCTTTTACTTTCTATCTGGCTCAATATTACATTAGCATGAAAAATGCAAGGCCATAACAGTTGGCCTATGTTAGCCAACAACTATAGCGCTCCAAACAATTGTTTGCGGTTATGAGTTTTGCACATGCTGACAATATATTCTCCATATATCATGCGGCCACACCTTAGACAGAACAAGCTCCTTCACTGTGGTCTGAGGCCTTAAACTGAACCTACCAAACCTGCAGAAACCCTGAAAATCATTACTCTTGCTCTGGTAATCAAATATGTTTAGAAAACAAAAGATAAAGGTATGCATGTATTGCTATAGCTTTCTTATCTGAGTAACCAGTTTGAGCAGAAATGGCAATAATCTCTTGCAGAAATGTGCAAGAGGAAGTTAATCCCAAGAACTATGGACAGGAGAGTCAGCAGTATCCTGAATTTCCTCTGTGTGTGAAGTGGGATGAATTTACAAGAATACAGACAAATTTACCCCAGATTGTTTGTAGATGTAGAAGATGTCTACGAACAATCTGGGGTACACATCCCCAGAATGGTGTAGTCCTCAAGCTCTGCCTCAGATTCTTCTCATTTCAGCGATTCACTCATTAAGATGTTTGTCATCAACTGCCTACCATCGGCACACAAAGATTTGTAGACGGCGGCTGCATAGTGGATAACCTTTGCCCACTTGGTCGTCCTTCTCCATAAACAGGGCTGTATCTCTATGGCGTTAATCAGATCTTTTGCTTTAAATTATTTATTTTTGTTCCAATTACTTGGACTTTTTACTGATGGAAATGTCGATGAAAACCGGTGACGACAGCGTTTCCTGGATGTTCCTTTTTTAACTCTGTGACTGGCACGTCGTGACATCACGACGGTTTTTCCGAGACAACTTTAGATGTAGAGTTTTGTCTTATTCTTCTTTTGAGCTGCAGCTGTTTGCTATTGAACTTACTCGTCCCCCGTACCATGTGCCGTTGTTTGGTGTCCTCTTAAATATAATAAAGATTTCAGACAGCAGTTTTTAGCTGATTGTATTCCTACCAATGATTATTTTCTAATATATAGAGACTTTAATATCCATGTTATTCAGATCCTTTAGCCCTTGAATCCTGAAGGCTTTTGTCATCTCTTGATGTGATTCTGGTAGTAAATGGACCAACACATCATCTCGGCCACACTTTAGACCTCCTGATTTCTATGGACTAGCCGTCTCCCTTTCTGGGAAATATCTGAATCTGCCATTTCACACAATTTCCCGGTGATTATTGATTTTGTTGTTCCACATCCAATCAAAAAAAAACAAAAAAAAAACAAAAAAAACACAGACAGCAGGTTTTTAATTGCAGGATCCCGGCACTGGCAACAACTGGACAATATTCTGCTGCTTTTATGGACTAGCGGTCTGTCCACCAAGCACTCAGGGGACAGCCATAAAGCTAAACAAAAATGGAGGAAAGACAAATTAGGCATATCCCTGGAGATGCTAATAAAAGTGTTTTGATATGAAAGAGCTTTCTGTCTTTATTGGCAAAGTGGCATCTCCACGACTGGCTACTTGTTGAGTCATCTGTTCATCCCGTTTCAGCTGTTTTTGATCAGATGGAGCCCGTCTCTCTCTTATTTGAAAGAATTCAACACATGAAGCCAACTAGCTCACTGGCTCCTTATTCATTACAGAAACCAGTTTACAGTCCTAATACCTGCTTTTAAGGCTCTGGTTATTCATCAGAGGCTTATTTATCAGATATTGTAAATTTTTCTGTTTCTGGGAGATATTTGAGGTCGTCTAATCAACGTTTGTTAGACACTCCAAGGTCAAGGGTAAAACACTGGGGCGATTTGTAACCTTTTCTGTGGCAGCACCCCAGATTTAGAATAACCTTCCCCTGGATTTTCGTTCTATTACAAATCCAGGCACTTTTAAATCTAAATTTAGGACTTATTGTTTTACTTTGGCTATACTATGCATAATGTATAGCCAGAGTTATTGTATTGCCCATCATTTATCATGATAAATTTATGACGTTCTTATCACTCTCACGTTCCAAACAGCTTTTAAGCATTATAGCCATTTAAAACTGCAGTTTTCATGCATAATTTCAGAACAAAACCCAAAACCTCACTTATATTACCAAAAGTCAGCCAACATTTCCAATTCTAGCATGTTTCATATCAGAATTTAAAAGCTTCAAAACAGAGCAACTTTATCATCCTCCATCCAATCCTTCTTTCATCAGCTGCTCTCTCTCTTTGCCTGAACTACAGACATGTCAATGAAAGCATAGCTTCTTTTTAAATAACCTCTTACATCTATACCTCCCCTAAAAACTGAAAACTACCAACCTTTAGTCTTCTTCCCGCTGTAACAGCATGCACTCCAAAGAGTGTTGCTGTCAGCATGAAGTGGCAGAGCTAGTAATAAAAAACTAAGAAATCTCTGTCTGTTTGCAAAAAGAGATTGAATACGAGTCCTCACATGCCAAAAGGCCTTTTACCTTCTCCATGGTCAACACTTATCAGTTCATCATCCTGTCAGTAGGCATCATAACTTGAATATCTGATGTACAACAACTGTACTTGCAAAATAGCATATCATTATCTCAGTACAATCTACAAATATTAATGTATCTGCAAGAAAGTCAGTTATTAACCGTGTATATACATTTGCACAACAGGAAACCTCTGAAAAAAAAAGTCCTGCTGTGTTTGCAGGATTCAAAGTCCTGTTTGTCACCTGAGACGAATGAAAATCAGAGTATTTCAGCGAAACAAAGTGTGACTGCAGATTGTAGAAGTCTGCAGCAGCAGTCGGAAGTGAAAGCACCAACCTCACCGCTGTCTTTGAAGCTGCTCTTATATAACCGACATGAAATGCATGGTGTGTACACACACACACACGGTCCTGATGCTAGAACATATTTTGGCTCTCAAAGTTCGCTGTGACCTTCTAGACCAGATAGTGTTAGAGACTCCATTTAGAGCAGGGGTCCCCAAACTACGGCCCGCGGGCCGGATCCGGCCCGCCACGTCATTTGGTCCTGCCCCCTGAACAAAGCCGGATCCGGCCCGCCTGCTCATACCAGAGAGCATTCAGTGTTTTTTTTCATATGTTGTATTTTCTGGTTTATATGTGGATTTTTCTTCAACCACCAGGGGGCTTTTGAGCAAATGTGAAACTTACTTTCCCTCAATGGAATATATACTCGTCAGTCACCGTTTCACTCACGGTTTTTTCCATTTGCATTCTGGGTAAAAATCTATCCAAAAGTGTCGTCGTCTCTCCCCCACACCCCCCGTCGACAAGAATTTCTTTGTTTTTTTTTACTGCAAAAACTAAGACCACAGAAAGGAACAGCTATGTGGCCCTCGCAGGAAAAAGTTTGGGGACCCCTGATCTACATCATGATTCTATGTTGCTAATTAAATAAAATTATATGGTAATGACGTGTCTGACAGATATAGCC
>NW_015112824.1:300275-302732 GCF_001443285.1 Poecilia latipinna
AAAAATTTCTTTGTTTTTTTTTACTGCAAAAACTAAGACCGGCCCCCGACCACAGAAAGGAACAGCTATGTGGCCCTCGCAGGAAAAAGTTTGGGGACCCCTGATTTAGAGGGACGCTGTGGTAAACAGAACAATCCTACCTCTTAATTTAGAAGAAGTGACGCCAATACAGGAAAGCATGAATCATAAATGATGTCTTTAGTGTCAGAGAATAAGTGTGAGAACAGAAAAGAGGAAGCTGATTTTCAGATAAAATGTAAAAAAAGCTAAAGTTAAACCTTTCAACTTGAAGACGTTATGTTTCATAAAAACAAGTACAGCAACTGAAACTGGTTTGCCACGCAAACTGCCTGAGTATTATCGCATTATCAGTTAAAAAATTAGCTGGATGTCAAGCCAGATTAAAGGGAAGAGACACTAATTTAATTTATTTATATTGATGCATTTATTTTAAAAAAGTATATTAATAGGAAGCTGCTGCATGTGGTTTGCTGAGCTGCTTGCAGCCTCTTAACCTCTTGAACTGTTTCTAACTTTGGCCATGTTACAGCTAAGCCCGTCAAGATTACAAATTTTACTGGGGATAAATTGTCCCTGTAATTATCACAATAAACAATACTATTGTTTTAAGACCATTTCCAGTAATGTATTGATAATGGCATATTATGCAAGTTCCCCCTCTCAAAGACTAATAAAGTCTTAATTTTGTACAGAACAAAATGAAACACCAACCAAAAGTGAATAATAAACAAAAACAACTGAAATTGATTATTAAGTCTCCAAACAAAATTGCCCAGCAGTAATCAGAGTGGAAAAGATTAAGCTCGTTTTAATTTATCATGATTAATTTATGGTATGGTTTATTGTGGCAGACTTTGTTACAACTACAACTGTAATCTATTGAGCTCGTTCAAGACAGACCAATGTGAAGCTCAGTCAGATATGACTGAGACGAAGAGCGCCCAAAAATGGAAAATCTATCGCCGTTGTTGGTTGGAGATCCCACAGCATGACAGGGCTACCACTATGTTTCAGTGAGACTGTTGTGTTTTCAGAGTTCCTCATGGTATTAGTTAACACACAGTATTAAGTTTAAATGTAAACAACAAAATTCAGCTGTGGTCTCATCACCCTACCCCCCCTAATGTCTGTGGTCTATTGAACTGTAGTAAACTTTAAACAGGACTTCTCGTATCCTTTTTGTTCTTCCTCTTAAAAATGACTTTCTTCTTGCTACTCCTCCATAAAGGCCAGTATAGTGGAACACTAATACATGTCCTGTCCCTGACATCAGAACTGAAACTCCCTCACAGTACCTAATTGCCTTCTGGCTGCTTCTCTGATTAATGCTCTCTCCTTGCCTGCTGTGACGGTTCAGTTTGTCTAAAGTTTTAAGGAATGCCACTCTCTTTCCAAGCATTGTCATGATATTAAAATTTTAAACTCAATAACTATACAAAGAGGAATATTTAATTATTGAGTTTTATGACTGCATGTACTCCCCCTCCCAGAGTCAGAATTACAAATACAAAATCCAAGATAGAGGCTCATATTTAAATTTTGAACATAACAAATTAAAGCTTTTAATTATGCTTTAATCAATTCAACAATGTAACAGCAAGAAAAACAAATTAACATAGGGTCACATTGTTTTTATTTGAATGTTTTATTGAAAACATTCAAATAAAAACATATCTCCCCTGTACTTTAGCACGGAAATCTTTGGGGGGAAAAAGTCCTCTCTCTGTTTCCTTTTCATTTTTAAAAATCTGGCAACCAAAGAGGCAGTCCTTGGACGGTTCTGTTCCGACTGTATTTTTGTTTTTTCAGATTGTTTTCAGTCTTTTTGATGTGTAGAAGAAGAACACCTGTTGCCTGTCATGTCTGTTTGGCTCAGCACTGCCCCCTATCAGTGTGGCACTGAAATTCCACTTTACCTGCATTAGCTACATGCCATGTATCCAGCTAGTACGGTCAAAAGAGAGTCAACATTGAGGGTAAACAAGATAGCACACAACCAGTCAAAAGTTAATCAGCAGCACAATATGCACAACTGCTCTAGAAATGCAAAAACATTGAGAAAAATAAAATGTAAGATTCAGAGAAAAAAAGTTAAAGTATTTAAGTTTTTGAGGTTTATGGTTTTTAGTTTGTGAACCAAAAATGCTTTTGTAACAAGTCTGTCTCTAGCTGCGTTGGCATTGACCGTGATATTGCACAAATTGAAATTACATTTGCTTAATTGAAACACGGCAATTTTGAAAGTTTTTTGACAAAAAGTTTCCATTTCAGTTTTATTAGCGTATTTCACAAGTCACCAGATGTTCCTACTGGCAGAAATGACAAAGACAGGAAGTGGTAGGAGATAACAGCATACATTTTTCACGACTTATCACATAAACAACCTTTTTCGTGTGTGATTTTAATTGCACATCTTATTTAAGTTTTCCTGGCATC
>NW_015112824.1:306410-312654 GCF_001443285.1 Poecilia latipinna
ACACACACACACACACACACACACACCATTCAATAAAGAGTGTCTGGGAGCAGAAAAGTGTTGCTGTGCAGGTAGTAAAAGTATAAATCATGAAATATTTCAGTTATACTTTGACAAAAAAAAAAAAAAAAAACACTAAAGCAAGACCAGACAGTCAATTTCTGTGTGCTGCGGCTGAGGTAAGAGATATGATCTGTGTGATACAGAACACACACACAGAGAAAAACAAACTCAAAAATCTAACCTTTATCAGATCCATGAATGCACCATGCAACTCACTGCCAGCTCATGAGGACAACATATCTTTTCAATGTGCATGCCGTCACTGCACATTGACTCAAAGTTAGCTGTGTTCGGGATCAAGCAAGTGTTTCGAATCAAACTCAGAGGAAGAACAGAAAAATAAAACTGTGTTTAAAAAGAAAACAGAGTTATACGACGAGCGTTTCACTCAGGCTGCAAAACAGCAAGGAAGTTAACTGAGGTTTAGCGAAATGAAACTGAAGCAAATGAATCAACCTAGATGATTGATGATTTAACAAGGGGGGCAGATACTTTTTCCACACATGGCTGCATGAGTTTGTTGTTCAAAAACAGTTTTAGTATATGCAGTAAAGTTATATTTGTCTCATCTTAAAATATGTTAGATGGGGAACACTTAAGTGAGAGAAAAAAGTAAAAGCCAAATGAAATCTTTGTCAAAGGTTTGTAGTTTTTATAGACGAATCAAAGATTCGCTAACACAAGGGATTATTAATCTGTCACAAATTTCTGATAGACTCAACACTAGATATTAGGGGTGTGAATATTTTAGTGTCCAGCCATTTGATTCAGATTTTTATGGTTACAATTAAGAAACCATTTTCAATTTTCGATTCAGAAACCAGTCCAAGTTATGTGACTGACAGGAGGAAAAGAGTGTAAATAACTAATACATTTATTTAAAACAGCTTTATAGCGTTCCATACTGTAACAAATTCCATGGTTTGTGCATTAAATTCTAAGGTTAGCTTAGCAGCTATTTTAGGTTAGCTGCTAAGCTAACGCTAACCTAAAATAACCAGTTTTAGGTTAGCTTAGCAGCTACGCTAAGGTAAGCTAACCTTAGCTTAGCTGTCAGGACAAGTGGACGTATAATGTGATGTACAATATGCTTACAAATAGGCAAAGACTTACAACTTAAACAAATTTTATAATCGATGTTGAACGCTTTGAATCCATTCAAAATTGCCAGAACTAGGAATCACATTTCTCTATAGAATCCAGATATAAATATTGTCCAGTATTGTCCCCTAATTTACAAATATAGTTATATGCCATAAAGAAAACCACACTAATTATCCTTAAATAAAAGAATATCAGCCAAATCTAAACAGTTTCACAATTAGGCAAAGGGATGTTATTGTGTGATAACCATAAAATTAAACTCTGCCTCAACAAAAGAAAGAAAAAACAGAAAACATGCACCTCAAAATTCTAGTCCCAACATAACATAGTCATAACTATGGATATTCTAAACTGAAACAGATAAATGAAGCAGCGTTGAGGAAAAGGCTTTCTTCAGTCTAATTGATTGACATTTTAAAATTAACGACAAGTCCTCAGGGTGTGCTGGGAAATCCCACAGCACCTAAAGAGAGTCAACATGGAGGGTAAACAAAACAACAGCATTGTTAACTCAACACCTATCAGCTGCACATGAAAGTTACCTTTAGTCTCCACAGAACGCTGGACGAAAATCCACTCAATACGAATGGGGAAGTTCAGAGCAGAAGAAAAAACAAACAAGGGTCACATAGCAAATACCTCTCAACCCCCGACTTCAGACACCATCACAGTTTCCTGTCACTTACTTACTCTTCCTCCACGTTGCAGTGGTTTGAACACTCACAATCTGTGAATATGTATACGTATGTTCACATATAACTTTTTCTTTTTATAGCAGCAGTGAAACATCTTCCTGCACCTCAAGCTCAAACTATTTACGACCAAACTTCACGTTTTATGGCCACGCCGAGTCCACCGTGTCACTTATGCGGCTCCGAGGATTTGCATGGCTGCGGGATTTCTCTGTGGATCACGTGCCTGCATTTGTGTGTGAATGAACCAGCTTGGATCAGTAAACACCAGTTCAAATGCAAACCGGTCATTAAAGTAAGGAGCCACACCCAGGTCTGTTCTCCCTCCTCCTGTCTCTAACAGCAAAGCAAATGCGGTGCCAGAGACAGCTGGCTCTCTCTGTCAAACCCCTCAGAACGGCCAGGACTCTGCTTGTCTTCACCAGGGGGTCTGGCATCTGGCATCTCTTGGGGACTATTCCCTCTTGTAGTGACAGAAAGCTGACATAGCTGGAAATCCTTGCTTGGTTTCGCCTGTTTAATTATGTAATTATGCAAACAAAGGAGTAAGTGACTTCTCCCTTCTACGAGAAAAGAAGCCACAGCGGTTAATCTATCGGAGGTGTGATTCAGCTCGTTAGTTAGACGCAAGGCTACTTTACATAAAAACGAGGCACACTTCTTGTCAAGGATCTTATGCAATAAATATTATGTGGCTATTCATAAGAAGCAGAGTCCACTTTTTTTTTTTTAAGTCATCAATGTTGGGAGAGGTACAGATTTGTTGTGTTGGTTATTTTTGCAAACTTTGACATTTCAAACTGTCGTAGAGTTTGTACATATAAAGTCAACTTTTGATTTCAGGTAGAAAGAGGAGCTGTTGGCGACAGTTTTAATATTTACCCACTTGGGAATTTTTTAAAGAAAAGAATCAGCTATGGAAGCGTGTGATTTAAAGCAGTTCTTTTCTATAATCTTCTGAAAGGAAATGTCTTGAGATGAGCAAATAAGACCTATCAGGAGGTGGCCAAAACCAGGATAACTTTTAATTGTATGTTGTTTTTGGGGCATCTGTGCTTCAGCAACATGTTTTGCATCAAGATGCTATTTTAAGCTTGAATAGTTTCATTGATAGGCTATTAGGCTCAGCCTTACAGTTCTCTAACAATGTAAGATAATGGCTAATGGTTGATTCAATCATCATAGATTCTAATCAAAACGCTTAGTCAGGATTTATTATTAAACCAAATTAGCTAATCCTGTAAGAATCATGATAATAATGCAAAATATCTGAGCTAAATTTGCTTAATTTAAATAGATTCGTTTAATAACTTTAAAAACAGTTTTTACAGTGCACAGATCCCTGTCTTTCTCAACCAGTTGTATGCTCGCTGTGTTGTCTTTTGGCGGAAAGTGCAAGACTCGTCCGGGAAAAGGAAGAAACAAAAATGAAACGTCTTATCTCAGGAGATAACACGTGGGGTTTTTTTTTTGCGTGGAATACTATGAATTGACTGCTGCTTTGACTTAAACAGACAGCATGTTAAGACGGTGTAGAAGATGTTCAGGTTGTAATGAAGTCCAGACTCAGTTCAGCGCTTCGACCTTCAAACACCATTAAACTGTCCGCGCGCGCTTTATTCAACCCCACTTTAAAGTTTCTCCCCACAATTTAATTTACGGACGAGAAAATCATTTTAAAAAGAATATGTATTAACTCACCTTTTCCTTGCGTCTATGGACCTGTCCGTCAGGTACATCCAGTTCAAATTTCGTGGAGTTGTTCAACTCTAATGTAGGTCAGAGTGTACCTACATCTGAAATCACCTGAGGGCTCTGAACGCCTCTTGAGCACTGAGACGAACAACAAAAAAAGAAGTAGGTCGAAATTCAACAGAAACTGCTGTGTGGGAGGTTTCTACACTGCCGCTCAGTTTCAGCTGCTTCTTCTTCTAAGAAAAACTTTAAAGTGGTCACCGTCACCTCCACTGGCACTTTCCTGCTGCTTCCTGTAGTTTTCAACGCGTGTAACCTGCTTACATTGATCCTTTAAAGGAGGAGCAGAAAGGGTGCGGCACTCTCCTGCGCTGCCGCTGCTGCTCTCTGTCAGCCCGGTTCTCTTTCACAAAGGAGCGGTACCTGGAGCTCTGCGCTGCCTCTGCCAATCTGAGAGCTCCATATCCGCCTGTCGCTGTGCCCCCTGTTGAGTGACGACGGGATGGACGAGCCAATCAGAGACGCGCTGAGGAGTGAGCGACGTGAGGAGGAAAAGCGAGGAATTTAAGGATGAAAGTGGGAGGTGGATTATTAGTGATAATGGTCGGCCAAGGAAGCAGAGGAATGTCATAGCGAAGTTAGTTGTGATTCATTTGAACAAGCAGGACATACGCAACCCACACATACTTCACAAAAAGCCTAGTTCCTTTACCTCTCTGTATGGCATAGACAGAAAAATCTAGAAAAAACACTAACGTATCAACCATAAACATTTCAACATGGAGCTTTAGCTATCACAGCTAGAAACTAGTAAACAGGCCTGAAATAGGCGCAGTGGTGGACTCAGACCTTAACATCCAAAGTCACATAAAGACAACTTCAAAGTCAGTCTTCTATCACCTGAAGAACATTTCAAGATTATTTTAAGACTCATACTTGTGTCTCTTTAGTCACACTGATTACTGCAACGGTGTCTTCACAGGCCTGCCTGTAAGTCAGTCAGATGCAGCTGAACCAGAACGCTGCTGCTCACGTTCTCACTAAAACTAGGAAGATAGATAGAGCACGTCATTCCAGTTCTAAAGTTCTTCCATATGCTTCTTGGAATTCAGAGAGTAGACTTTCAAATACTTCTGTTAGTTTATAAATCACTGGACAGCTTAGCACAAAACTGTATTGTGGTCGTGTTAACCATCCAGACCAAAGGCACCAACAAGACATTGTACAAAGACAACACTGGAACCTAACCCACACGAACAACCACAAGTTGCAGTTGGCACACAGAAATATCGATGTAGATCCAATCACAGAATAGTGATTTCTTCCTGACCTACATAAATATGCCACACAAGACATGGAAACTTAAATTCATGCAGAATACTACTACACCGCTGTGAGATGCATTACAGAAAAATAAGTACATGAATTATCTCCGCTGCTATCCTGCTAGGGCAAAACATTGGCCTCCTTGAAGCCTAAATTAAAGCGGCCCTGAATGTGTAATCGCATCAACTTTTGTTCAAAAGACTATAAAGACGTAAAGAAAAATCAAAGAATAAGGTGTTTTTGTTTCGATGAAAGGAGTCCGATTTGATTTTCTTACCTTTAATTATATGTTGGATTAAGATGTGCAAATGCAGCTTATGAAAGGAGATTGTGAAAGAAAAAGAAAACCTTTAAGAGGTTTGTGGCCATCGTTGAGCAAAACAAAAGTGATGAATTTTCAGTACCTTTTAAGTTTAGCAGATACAACAAAACTTTGCTCTTAGCTCCATCATTTCTGGACTTTTTGTACTGTCCATATCAATACCATCGACAGTCATCTGAAGAAAAGTGTAGATGTTTGTCACAGCACCATCGTAACAGGCTGAAGACGAAGTGAAGTTTAAAGAGTTTCATGCCAGCCAAGGATGTGGCCACTTGGTGGAGGATGAGCTTCTTATCCTTCACAATGTAGCACAGCCTGACCGTCTGCTACTTGGTTCCAGATACAAGGATTTACAACTCACATTGTCTTTACTTGGACACAAGATCATCACAGGCCTCACGTGGCTGCAACAAGAAACCACATGTAAACTACATGCAAACCATATGTAAATTATGTCCAGGACAGTCTGCAACAAAATGCTAGTTATACAACATTTACCTTGTGAACCACTGATCTTCAGCATTTCTGTCTTTGTAGGATGTCTTTGATTGGTTAGTTGCAGCAACTAACCAACCATCCATCCATCTGTCCGTCCATGGGCTGCAACTAACTATTGTTTTACTTGTTCTGTCCGTTAAGTAGTTGTGCACTACTTATTTTAGTTCAGTTATTATTATGTAAGGAGTGACTGCGGCTCAGTGACAAGAGAAGTCTTTTTGCAATCAGAAAGTTGAAATCAATTCCAGAGTACTGCTGTGAATCTCAGAGGAAAAATAAACGTTGTTGCTCTTCAAAGACTCCAAAGACTCACCGTTGATGCTGATGGCTGTGGACAGAAGGATCTCCTGTAGCAGTCACTATCACATTAGATGTGAAGAAGCCTCTGACTGAAGACACTGTTGCTGTGTGACAGTCTCACAAAGAGGAGGCTCAGGGTTGTCTGTATTTTGCTTGATTTTTATGAAGAATCTTTCTGTGCACCATCTTCCAGAGGTTCCAGAGTCGTCCCCAGAGCAGAACCAGTGTTCTTTAACACATTGGT
>NW_015112824.1:315857-320597 GCF_001443285.1 Poecilia latipinna
AGCAAGGCATTTTACCCCAAGTTTGCCGGTCCGCATCTTGGTTCATAAATGTTATTTGTAAGTGCAGCTTGGTCCATGTGGCTATTTGAGTCGGCATGACTTGAAAAGTGCTCCAATAGTTCAGTCAGTTTGCTATTATTTTTTAATGATGTTTTTAAAGTATGCTACAGAAAAAAAATCTGAAAAAATTAGTAGAAGAAGAAAAAAGATTTAAGTAGAGAAATGCAACATAACTACTTGGAACTTAAAAGTATCAGTAAAATGACTGGAAACTTCTTATTTAACACAGATAAAAACAACTTGATGCCTTAGTAAAAGCACACCCTTCCCCCCTACTTCCTGTTCTCAGCTGAGTTTTATTTACCACCATTAGATTACCATTTTGATTATCTCAATGATCTACCTGGAACATATCTGGTAATCATTAGTGAAAGTGTTTGCTACACCTAACAGCCTTACAACAATTCACCAGCATCCAGCTGGTGGGTAATCTTTAATTCAGATGTTTCACACATAAACCGCAACAAACATTATCATCAAAAGGACAAGCTGTTTATATTTTTCTAGATGTTTTTTCATAAGACAGAAACAGGTAAAGCTTGTCCGAAACTGGGTCCTGCCATCCTGTTTTCTCTCATTGTTCAGAAACTGTTTGCGCTTCGCATTACGGCAATAAACTTTATGGAAGACAAGGGCCAATCCTCTCTTCAAACGAGTGAGCCTTAATGAAAAGGAGTGGAGAATAGGAAGGACAGAGATAAGAAGGAAATAACATCATCTCTGCACTGAACACAGAGACAGAGTGACAATAGTAAAAAAAAAAAAAAAAAACAATACGTGCTGATAATCTTGTCCTGTTTGCAGCCATATGATGTATTCTGCAGACAGGAGTCTGTCTCTAGTGTTTGTTCAACCTTGTTTCCTCATCAGACAGGTGACACCCAGTCAGAGTTTGAACATTTATAGAATATAATTTGTCATGTTGTCCCCTTATTTCCTCTCAGGGTTGCTGACAGCTGCCTCGAAGGCAACAGTTGTGGTCGTTGTGATGATAAAGTCATCTTATTCTTGTCCCTCCGACACCTGTTTGACACAACGAGACAAAACAAATATCCCATATTTGAGCATTAAATGATAACAGCCAAGGTTAATGGTTGGTCAGAGCAGTGTACTATTGAATTTAACATTTACAGTTATATCTCCTATTACCTAGAATCATACCTTCCAAGAGTTTTTCAAACGAGTTACCATCAAGCGATGTCTGGAGAGCAAAGTGCTGTCTTAAAAATAGGACATAAGGAAATGGTTTGCTACGCAGAAAAAGAGATTACAGCAACACTTTGAAACATTGAATATATGGCTTTGAACTCGAGGCCCTGGAAATGGTGCCACCATCCAGGATAAGAAAGATGTTCTAATAAAATATGTGACTTGTAAATCTTGAGTGAATGAAACACAAATGAACAGCGATGGGCTATTTTAAAAGTTTGCAACAAATTAAACTTTTGATGCCAAAAGGTTCTTAGGCATGTACCAACACATGCCTATGAACCCATTAAATCAGGAAGGCACTACTATAGAGAGACCAAGGTTTCCCCCAGTGTATTATAAGCCTGGCGGGCCACCAGGCTTTACTTGTGCCCCCACCAGGCTAACCATTGCTTATTTTTTTAAGTCTTTTTAAAATGTTTGCATTTTTAAGTCTTTATAGTTAGTGTTCAGATACTAATCTTCCAATTTTTCAGTAACACATAATTATCAAGTGATATTTTCAAATTTAAAAAAAATTTAACTCAAAAACACAACGGTCTGCTGGATGAATGACTGCCCCTGCACCCAGCCACCGCGTCTAGCAAGTTTTCTAGCGGAAACCCTGGTTAGATGATAACATTACGTCATATTTGAAGTCTGTTGCTCTCTGTGGACGTAGCCAGGTGAGTGTTTTCTTGGCAAGTAAAACCTCTTATGGTGAATATGTGGAATAAGTGTGACTTCTTCATTAAGTGTAGCTAGATAGCCAGCGAACAACTAATAAAATGTAACTTTTTAAAGTACTTTTGTTACTGAAACACAACAGAAAGTTAATATATTCGTCTTAATGCTGCACTCAAAGCATTTTTGTGCTGAAATACAGCAGACAGAAAATACATTACTAGCTTTCCGCACATATATACAGTGCTCTACATTTTAAACACCAAAGGAAAACAACAACACATGTCTAAACGTGTTGTCCACACACACAAATACTTACAAAGATAAAGGTTTTCCAAGGTACGAAGCATATATAGAATATTCAGAATATTCAGAGTGTTTACGAGCTTTTATTTTCTCCGGAGAAAAATACGTCAAAGATAGTTTGAGGCTAAGAGCGCTCACTCGGTCATGTTTCTGTAAATAACGACAAAGATTTCGTTTTCCATTAATTAGTAAGAAGGGTATCTATAACATTTGACACATAATTTTAAAATAAAATTTAATGCGGGCTATTATGGAATTTATTTTATTTTTTTCTAGCTTCACATAATTTTACAATGTTACTCCCTCTTCAAAAATATACTTGATTCTTTGATACGTATTTGAGAAATCCTTGAATCCCCGTAGCAACAATTCAGTGGTTGGTTGGTCAGCAATTAGCAAACACCCAGTAGAACTAGGAATCTGCTGAGCTCATTATGCAAACTACTGCTTAGTCCAAAGCTCCTAGGATGATTGGCGAGATGGAGGAATGTTGACGTGATGACGTGCTAAAGGCGGAGTCTCTGAAAGCGCTGGCGCTTCTTAAAGAGACAGAGCGACAATATCAAGGCGTTAAATCAATTGTCTTTTAAGTCATGTTCAATATATACAGTATTTTTTTTATAACAATTGGAGGTTAACTAGTTACTTGATTATGCCGTAAAATATCACTAACTGCTGGCAAACTTGATACTTTTAAATTGTTTCATTATCTATTGTCTCATTTCCTTTCAGAAAAAAACTACTTGGTTGAATTAAAATTATTTATAAATCTGTGATGCAGATGCATATTTTTGGGCTTATCTGTATATGTGGAAATAACAGCTTCAAGTTTGCTTATAAATGTCTGAATGACTCATGGGCTATAGTCAAGAGATAAACAAAATTCTTCTGATAATTGTCACTCTGGACTGAATAGTGTAGGGGAAAAATGCAACCGAAGCTCAAAATGAAAACAGAAAGATTTCCAGAAGTACAATTACATATTGAATTATTAAGGGAATTCTTAAAAATATTGGCCACACTTTTCATTTAGAGTTTTCTATTTTTGTACAATCTGCAATAAGAAAAAAAAAACTATGAACAAAAATAAATGTTACTAAATAAAAAAGTCTGAACAGACAAAAGGAAGTTCTGTTATAGTCCAGGATGCGGGGAAAAAGGAAAAGGTTCGAGGATCCCTGAAGCTGAAGCGCTTCAGACTGATTTATGGCTCCGAGCGCATAAACAGCAGAGACAGAAATACAAGCGAAGGCCCAAACGACAGCCAGATCACTTCCCACAGGCGACCATGTGCAGCACACGGCGCAGCGTGAGGGCAAGTTGCGTGTAAGCGGCAGAGTGTGTGTCAGCCATAAGTGTTTGTGTGTGAGTGTGTGCTTTCCACGCAATTATATGGGGGTCTTGTGCAACGTGCTGAAAGGCTCGAATTGGATTGCGTGTCCATAAATCACACGTGGAGTTGCTTATTGCCATCTGGCGTGAATTTTTGGGAAAGGCCTTGATGTCCCTGTGATCACCGATCTCCAAACCTCCCAGTTCCTCCCCCGCCATCTCTTTTTAGCGCAGCTGACGGGAACACTGGGGGTCTTCCAGGCGGGCCCAGATGTGTTTGTTCCAAGCCGTCGGTAGGGCTTCGCTGGAGCTGCCTCCTCCACCATTCTTCTCCAGATGGACACATCCTTCCTGCTCTGGGTGGAAGGAAGGGGAAATATGTTTTAAATGAGATCAGGAACTCGGTGTGACCCTGCTTGCTTCGTTTAGGAGGCGAGCAGAGAACTCGGTTTTCGCTCCAGAAGATTGTGAAGGTAAATGAACTTGGGGACTCGTTCCGGTGTGTTTTCTGGATCAGTGTCTGGGTGCGCTGGTGTTGGAAAAAGTAAGATTTTCACGACATTTATAGCACTCCTCCAACTATAGAAAAAAAAAAAGAAATTAGAATGGTGGCAATAGTTGCTCTCCATCTAAATTTAGAACATATTGTCACCTTCCTGCCTTTATGTCATTGATACGGAAGGAGATTAGGGTCACTAAAAACAAAAACAAAAAAATTCTGACTTTTTTTCTGGTAATTCTGACTTTGATTTCAGAAGATTTGTGAGAATTCGGAGGAAAAAATGTAAAAATTCTGAGAAAAAAGTCTGAATATTTTTTTCAGTGGCCCCAATCCTATAGACTCAAGATTCAAACACAAAGTACTGCGACATTTTAAACATGGCGAATTTCAAAACGAAAAGCAACAACGAAATGTTTTATATCGAAGTATATTCATATGCTACAACAAGCAATGACCTAAACCAACCTTAAACTTGCGCAAGGCTTGAATATGTTTGGAAACAGAGGCGGAGCTAGTGTGTGAAAGAAACAATTTCAGTTTGGGTTGCAATGCAGCAGGCACGTGCAGAGAGGGGGCAGGGGGGGCTGGGGGTGCTTGAGCACCTGCCCTTTTTGCTCCTTGCCCCAAAGTGCCCTTTTGGTCAATTTTTTATTTATTTTTTTGGTATT